>NC_079195.1:233002502-233056065 GCF_029499605.1 Hyla sarda
TAATAATAATCTATACATAGTATAATAATAATTAGTAATCTATACATAGTATAATAATAATAATTAGTAATCTATACATAGTATAATAATGATAATTAGTAATCTATACATAGTATAATAATAATAATTAATAATAATCTATACATAGTAGAATAATAATAATAATACTGTAATCTAGACCTAGTAGCTACATTGAGTGTTACAACAGTGACACCTAGTGGTGAGAGCAGTGTAGTTCAGTCTTCCTGCACCGTGCAGTGTTCTGGCGATGTATTTCCCTTCATGATAATGATTTTCGCCTTATGATAATGTTCTTTCTCTTTTTTTCAGGTGTTCTGTGATTTTTGTCGTAGTCATGGACCCAGCGTCTCCCACTATGGCCCCCACCACCAGCTCCCTGCGCTCCGTAGATAAATACGCACAGCTGGTTCTGCAGCAGATGAATAAGATGAGGACCCGGCTGGAGTTCTGCGACCTGCACATCCACATCGGTCCGGCGGTATTCGGGGCGCACAAGCTGCTGCTGGCCGCCAGTAGTCCTTACTTTGCGGCTCTGCTGTCCGGCGGCTTGAAGGAGTCGTCATGTGACGTGGTGCGGATCCAGGGTGTGGAGGCCGCCATCTTCCAGCTGCTGCTGGACTTTATTTACTCCGGTAAGTGGTTGTTTCTACCATCTCCTACATCGGTGCAGCAGAGCTGAGTGTGAGGTCATTACACACAGAGCGAGGTCAGGTCATGTGGTCTTCATAGAACTACAGGTTTAATAAAGCGATTTACAAAAGAATCCGATGAATCGCGAATTCAGCTCTGCTACATCTGTACGCCATTTAAGTTCTCCTCTCTAGTCATGGTGTTAAGAGTTCCATGCATCAATTATAAGTAATACCTGTTCCTGGGAAAGCTGGGTGACAACCAATATGGCCGCCATGAAAGTTCCTATGTGGTTGCACCCAACCGATGGCATAACTAGGATAACAGCCTGTAGTGCAGTGGTGTCCAAACTGTGGACCTTCAGCTGTTGCAAAAATACAACTCCTAGCATGCGCAGACAGCCAAAATGCTGGGATTTGTAGTTTTGTAACACCTGGAGGTCCAATATGGCTGCTTATACACTACAGCAGTGGTCTCCACACTGTGGACCTCCAGCTTTTGCAAAACCACAACTCCCAGCATGCTGGGACAGCCAACGGCTGTCCGGAATGCTGGGAGTTGTAGTTTTGCAAAAGCTAGAGGGCCAATATGGCTGCCGATACACTACAGCACTGGTCACCAAACTGTGGACCTTCAGCTGTTGCCAAAATCCAATTCCTAGCATGCCCGGGCATGCTGGGAGTTGTAGTTTTGCAACATCTGGAGGTCTAATATGACTGCTAATACACTACAGCAGTGGTCTCCAAACCATGGACCTCCAGCTGGTGTATAACTACAACTCCCAGCATGCCCGGAGAGTTAACAGCTGTCCAGGCGTGCTGGGAGTTGTAGTTTTGCAACATCTGGATGTCCAATATGGCTGCCGATACACTACAGCAAAGGTCTTCAAACTGTGGACCTCCAGCTTTTGCAAAACTACAACTCCCAGCATTCCCGGACAGCCAACGGCTGTCCAGCATGCTGGGAGTTGTAGTTTTGCAACAGCTAGAGGGCCAATATGGCTGCCGATACACTACAGCAGTGGTCACCAAACTGTGGACCTTCAGCTGTTGCGAAAATACAACTCCTGGCATCCCCGGGCATGCTGGGAGTTGTAGTTTTGCAACATCTGGAGGTCTAATATGGCTGCCGATACACTACAGCAGTGGTCTCCAAACTGTGGACCTACAGCTGATTCAAAACTACAACTCCCAGCATGCCCGGACAGCCATTGGCTGTCCGGGCATGCTGGGAGTTGTAGTTTTGCCACATCTGATATAGTGCGTTTTTTATTCTGTTTTCGGTCCCAGGCTCGGTCCTCATCAGTCCGGAGAACGTGCAGGAGCTGATGACGGCAGCCGACATGCTGCAGCTGAACCAGGTGGTGGCGCTGTGCTGCGATTTCCTGAAGGAGCAGATAGATCCAGGCAATTGCATTGGCTTCTTCCAGTTCTCGGAGCAGCTGTCCTGTCAGCCTCTGCTGGAGTTCACCGAGAGTTACATCCAGGCTCATTTCCCGGAGGTGCAACAGGGGGACGAGTTCCAGTTACTGACCAAGGAGCAGCTGATCCGCCTCCTGCGCAGTGAGGAGCTGTGCATCGAAGACGAGCATCAGGTGTTCGCTGCCGCCATGTCCTGGCTGCAGAAAGACACGACGGCGCGGAAGAGACACGTGGTGGAGGTGCTGGAGCCCGTACGCTTCTCTCTGCTCCCTCCGCAGCGGCTACAGAAGAATATCGAAGGTAAGAAAAGTCGCCGTTTACCGCGCCCCTCTCCGCAGCCCGTAGTCTTCAAATCCTTTCCTCTCCTCCTTTTTATAGAAGTAACAGATTTCAGCCTCCGGGTGGCGCTGCAGACGCTTCTGAGGGAATACTGCGAACCCAGCCTGTCGCCTAAAGATAAGAAGCTCTGCAGCTTCCTCCAGACCTCGCGGGTCCGACCGCGCAGGAAGGCGCGCAAATTCCTATATGCTATCGGTAAGGCTAACGCTACATTCTACGCTACATCTCGTTTTTTTGCAATACGGGTCCCGTATACCCGTTTCTGTACAAAAAACGTAAACCGGACCGAAACATATGCAACCGTATATGCCTCCTCACGTTTTTAAACCGTATACAGTTTGGAAATTGATGGCCGTTTGCATACGTTTTAATACGTTTTCCTTGGGGGAAAAAACGGATACGGTTTTATGTTTGTCAACTTTTTAAATAAAGTTCTTTTTTTTTTATTGAATAAAAAAAAAAATTAAAAACAGTATTGTGCAAACCGGATGTAACCGTATGTGCACATGCGGATGTAACCGCACATACGGTTCAATACGGTTACCATAGAACTCCATTTTAAAATAACCGTATACAGGTTGGATACGGTTTTTGACCGGGACACATAACCGTTTGGTGTACCGTTAAAAAACGTAAATGATGCAAAACGTACACAACCTGATGTTACGGTTGGCATACGGTTTACAATTAAATGTCTATATATACGGTTTACAATTAAATGTCTATATATACGGTTTACAATTAAATGTCTATATATACGGTTTGCAATACGGTTCGATACGTTTTTTTTTTTTCATTGAAACCGGATACGGCAACCGTATTGCAAAAACGGGATGTGAATGCGGCCTAATAAGGAGGGGGAGGGGAGCGGGATACGGGATGATCTCTCTGTAACACACGGACCCTCCGCACAGGGGGATACACCCGGCTGCAGGGGGGACGGTGGAGCGACAGCCGAGCGCTGAGCTGTGTGGAGCGGTTCGATACGTTCAGTCAGTACTGGAGCACCGTGTCTTCTCTGCACCAGGCGCGGAGCGGGATGAGCGCGGCCGTCCTGGAGGGAAGGATCTACGTGGTCGGAGGTGCGTAGTTATGATTGTGTATGGAGGAAGGAGTGTGTGTGTCCCGAGCCGCGTTCACACTGAGGAATAGGAGAGGAATTCTCGCGTAGAAATTCTGCCGCGGGATTAACTTTTTTTTTTTTTTTCAAAAAGATTTACACGGAATTAACACGGAATTCCACGCAGATTTTCTGCGCTGAATATAGGAAGAAACAGTTTTTTTTTTTTTTTTTCTGGACTACAACCAACAATTGGAATTTCCCTATTTATTTATTTATAAATTTTTTTGTGCAAATTACGCGCGGAAACGATTTCAAGCTTAAATTTTTTTTTTTTCACCATTGACTTCAATGGACTTCTGCTCGCGTATTCCGCATGAAGAACGGACACGTTCAGAACATGTTCAGAACGGAACGGAGAACGCAATTCCGCGGGCGGAATTTACGCAGTGTGAACAGCGCAGAGTGAAATACATTGAAGTCAATGGCAAAGCAGAGGTTAATTATTGCTAAGCGGAGAATTCAGGAGGAATTACTCAGTGCGAACATAATAGCAGAAGTACATGTACACCAGTGTTTCCCAACCAGGGTACCTCCAGCTGTTGCAAAACTACAACTCCCAGCATGCCCGGACAGCCAAAGGCTGTCCGGGCATGCTGGGAGTAGTAGTTTTGCAACAGCTGGAGGCACCCTGGTTGGGAAAAAGTGGCCAAAGGCTGTTCGGGCATGCTGGGAGTTGGAGTTTTGCAACAGCTGGAGGCACGCTGGTTGGGATACACTGATGTAGATTGACACGTTCACAGATGAGAAAGGAAATCCATACAGTTCTATACTATTGGGTGTCTGTAATGCGGGCAGCGCCCCCTGGAGTGCGGTTTGTGTCTTGCTCTGTATAGTAACGCTCTTCTGGTGGCGCCCCCTGGAGTGTGGTTTGTGTCTTGCTCTGTATAGTAACGCTCTTCAGGCAGCGCCCCCTGGAGTGCGGTTTGTGTCTTGCTCTGTATAGTAACGCTCTTCGGGTGGCGCCCCCTGGAGTGTGGTTTGTGTCTTGCTCTGTATAGTAACGCTCTTCTGGTGGCGCCCCCTGGAGTGAGGTTTGTGTCTTGCTCTGTATAGTAACGCTCTTCTGGTGGCGCCCCCTGGAGTGAGGTTTGTGTCTTGCTCTGTATAGTAACGCTCTTCGGGTGGCGCCCCCTGGAGTGCGGTTTGTGTCTTGCTCTGTATAGTAACGCTCTTCAGACAGCGCCCCCTGGAGTGTGGTTTGTGTCTTCCTCTGTATAGTAACGCTCTTCTGGTGGCGCCCCCTGTAGTGTGGTTTGTGTCTTGCTCTGTATAGTAACTCTCTTCAGACAGCGCCCCCTGGAGTGTGGTTTGTGTCTTGCTCTGTATAGTAACGCTCTTCAGGCAGCGCCCCCTGGAGTGCGGTTTGTGTCTTCCTCTGTATAGTAACGCTCTTCAGGCAGCGCCCCCTGGAGTGTGGTTTGTGTCTTGCTCTGTATAGTAACGCTCTTCGGGTGGCGCCCCCTGGAGTGCGGTTTGTGTCTTCCTCTGTATAGTAACGCTCTTCAGGCAGCGCCCCCTGGAGTGCGGTTTGTGTCTTGCTCTGTATAGTAACGCTCTTCAGGCAGCGCCCCCTGGAGTGTGGTTTGTGTCTTGCTCTGTATAGTAACGCTCTTCGGGTGGCGCCCCCTGGAGTGCGGTTTGTGTCTTCCTCTGTATAGTAACGCTCTTCGGGTGGCGCCCCCTGGAGTGCGGTTTGTGTCTTGCTCTGTATAGTAACGCTCTTCGGGTGGCGCCCCCTGTAGTGTGGTTTGTGTCTTCCTCTGTATAGTAACGCTCTTCAGGCAGCGCCCCCTGGAGTGCGGTTCGTGTCTTCCTCTGTATAGTAACGCTCTTCCGGCAGCGCCCCCTGTAGTGTGGTTTGTGTCTTGCTCTGTATAATAACGCTCTTCAGGCAGCGCCCCCTGGAGTGCGGTTTGTGTCTTCCTCTGTATAGTAACGCTCTTCTGGTGGCGCCCCCTGGAGTGTGGTTTGTGTCTTCCTCTGTATAGTAACGCTCTTCTGGTGGCGCCCCCTGGAGTGCGGTTCGTGTCTTCCTCTGTATAGTAACGCTCTTCTGGTGGCGCCCCCTGGAGTGCGGTTCGTGTCTTCCTCTGTATAGTAACGCTCTTCTGGTGGCGCCCCCTGGAGTGTGGTTTGTGTCTTCCTCTGTATAGTAACGCTCTTCTGGTGGCGCCCCCTGGAGTGCGGTTCGTGTCTTGCTCTGTATAGTAACGCTCTTCGGGTGGCGCCCCCTGGAGTGTGGTTTGTGTCTTGCTCTGTATAGTAACGCTCTTCTGGTGGCGCCCCCTGGAGTGCGGTTTGTGTCTTCCTCTGTATAGTAACGCTCTTCTGGTGGCGCCCCCTGGAGTGCGGTTTGTGTCTTCCTCTGTATAGTAACGCTCTTCAGGTGGCGCCCCCTGTAGTGCGGTTTGTGTCTTCCTCTGTATAGTAACGCTCTTCTGGTGGCGCCCCCTGTAGTGTGGTTTGTGTCTTGCTCTGTATAGTAACGCTCTTCAGGCAGCGCCCCCTGGAGTGCGGTTTGTGTCTTCCTCTGTATAGTAACGCTCTTCAGGTGGCGCCCCCTGGAGTGCGGTTTGTGTCTTGCTCTGTATAGTAACGCTCTTCAGGCAGCGCCCCCTGGAGTGCGGTTTGTGTCTTGCTCTGTATAGTAACGCTCTTCTGGTGGCGCCCCCTGGAGTGCGGTTTGTGTCTTCCTCTGTATAGTAACGCTCTTCGGGTGGCGCCCCCTGTAGTGTGGTTTGTGTCTTCCTCTGTATAGTAACGCTCTTCAGGTGGCGCCCCCTTGAGTGCGGTTTGTGTCTTCCTCTGTATAGTAACGCTCTTCTGGTGGCGCCCCCTGTAGTGTGGCTTGTGTCTTGCTCTGTATAGTAACGCTCTTCCGGTGGCGCCCCCTGTAGTGTGGTTTGTGTCTTCCTCTGTATAGTAACGCTCTTCTGGTGGCGCCCCCTGTAGTGTGGTTTGTGTCTTGCTCTGTAGAGTAACGCTCTTCCGGTGGCGCCCCCTGTAGTGTGGTTTGTGTCTTCCTCTGTATAGTAACGCTCTTCCGGTGGCGCCCCCTGTAGTGTGGTTTGTGTCTTCCTCTGTATAGTAACGCTCTTCCGGTGGCGCCCCCTGTAGTGTGGTTTGTGTCTTGCTCTGTAGAGTAACACTCTTCCGGTGGCGCCCCCTGGAGTGTGGTTTGTGTCTTCCTCTGTATAGTAACGCTCTTCCGGTGGCGCCCCCTGGAGTGTGGTTTGTGTCTTCCTCTGTATAGTAACGCTCTTCAGGCAGCGCCCCCTGGAGTGTGGTTTGTGTCTTCCTCTGTATAGTAACGCTCTTCTGGTGGCGCCCCCTGGAGTGCGGTTTGTGTCTTCCTCTGTATAGTAACGCTCTTCAGGTGGCGCCCCCTGGAGTGTGGTTTGTGTCTTGCTCTGTATAGTAACGCTCTTCCGGTGGCGCCCCCTGGAGTGCGGTTTGTGTCTTGCTCTGTATAGTAACGCTCTTCCGGTGGCGCCCCCTGGAGTGCGGTTTGTGTGTTCCTCTGTATAGTAACGCTCTTCAGGCAGCGCCCCCTGGAGTGCGGTTTGTGTCTTCCTCTGTATAGTAACGCTCTTCAGGCAGCGCCCCCTGGAGTGTGGTTTGTGTCTTGCTCTGTATAGTAACGCTCTTCCGGTGGCGCCCCCTGGAGTGCGGTTTGTGTCTTCCTCTGTATAGTAACGCTCTTCAGGCAGCGCCCCCTGGAGTGTGGTTTGTGTCTTGCTCTGTATAGTAACGCTCTTCCGGTGGCGCCCCCTGGAGTGTGGTTTGTGTCTTGCTCTGTATAGTAACGCTCTTCTGGTGGCGCCCCCTGGAGTGTGGTTTGTGTCTTGCTCTGTAGAGTAACACTCTTCCGGTGGCGCCCCCTGGAGTGTGGTTTGTGTCTTCCTCTGTATAGTAACACTCTTCCGGTGGCGCCCCCTGGAGTGTGGTTTGTGTCTTCCTCTGTATAGTAACGCTCTTCTGGTGGCGCCCCCTGGAGTGCGGTTTGTGTCTTGCTCTGTAGAGTAACGTTCTTCCGGTCCGCAGGGGAAAAGGATTCGATGATCTTTGACTGCGTGGAGTGCTACGACCCTGTGACGAAACAGTGGAGCGCGGTTCCGTCCATGAATCAGCCGCGCTGCGGTCTGGGGGTGTGCTCCTGCCATGGCGCCATCTATGCAATGGGTGAGTGCCGCCCCTGTATACACTGCAGATTGGATGTGATCGTATTTGTAATCGCACCGCGGGTCTTGTTACAGGCGGATGGGTCGGAGCCGAGATTGGAAACGGTATTGAGCGATTTTCCCCGGAGGACAACGCCTGGCAGATAGTGGGGCAGATGGCTGTGCCCAGATATAACTTTGCCTGCTGTGAGCGACAAGGTAAGTGGTGCCCAGTGCAACAATATTCTCCTCATTCTCACCAGCTTTATAGTCAGGCAGACATTCCTCTCCACCGACAGAATAGTGAGTGCAGCTCCGGAGTTTATATATTACATTTACATTACTTTTCCTGAGTTATATCCTGTATTATACTCTGTACTCACTATTCTGCTGGTGAGGTCACTGTGTACATACATTACATTACTTATCCTGTACTGATCCTGAGTTATATCCTGTAGATCTTTTATTAAAAAATATAAAACATTACAACAATTATGAGCGACACCATAACAATAATACAAACAACATACACCTGTATAATATATACAAAAATGAGTCCATATTAGTCCAAAAATGTCCAACCAAGTATCTTCTGGTCCAGCCTCATTCTCACCAAACACACCGCTATAATAACAACAACTACTAAACACTCTACAATAATAATAATACTTACAGTAATAATAATAACAATAATAACTAAAAACTGGTCCGGTTGCATTTCCCCACCCAAAATAATAAATATGTGTCAAACCACCAACAAACACCGCAAACAGAAAAACCGAATATACAATGTTTTTTTTTATATTTTTTATATATTATTATTATTATTATTATTATTTATTTTATTTTATTTTTTATTTTTTTTATTTTGTCCCTGAGCTGGTCCCGCATCCCATGCCCCCAGTACATGATAACAGACGTCCATGAACCAGTCCAGGATTTTTTTTTTTTTTTTTTTTAAACAAAAAGTCCCACACAGAATCCCCCCTCCCCCCATCTACCCACCACCCAACCTAGCACTAAACCCCAACACAACACAACCCCTAGAAAAAAATACAATATATATACATATATACACATATACATAAATGTACAAACAAAACAAATATATACAAAATAATACAAACCAAACAACCAACATCAATAAGGCTTTTCAATCACACAAACCCCTAAAGCTCAAGTTCAGTGCCTGCAAGCCCTATATCACCATATATCTACAGCACAAAACAAAAAGACTAATGTGCCAGCATCAGCCCACCACCAGGGGGAGACAACAGGCTAAGGCACTTTAAAGGCAGAGCCCCTCCACAGACGAGAGGCCCTGCCAGCACCCAGCCTCTCGTACTCCAGAGAACGCACCTTCACCAGGTCACCAATAATGTTCCTAACCACCTCACCCACAGGGAGGATTTTACGCTGCGTCGACACTAAACACCGTGCGTTCCACGTGTAATACCTGACCACTGAGCTGACTAGGAATAAAGTGCACCGGTCCCAGCCTCCAAGGTTTCTGAATGCCCCATAGGCCCATTCCGCATAGGAGAGACTGGCCAGCCGAGGCCAACCAATGGAAGCGCCCACCCTGTTGTAAACCTCTGTGTTAAAGGGACAATGAAGCAGAAAATGCTCCATGCTTTCCAGCATGCCTCCACACTCTTCGCGGGGACATCCCCGGTCATCAGAGCTCCTGCACTTCAGATTGTCCCTCACACACAGTTTCCCATGGAAGCAGCGCCAAGTCAAGTCCCAAAACTTCAAGGGGATCCTGATAGAATTCAAAAGCTCTAAACCCACCTCCAGATCCCGACTTGGGCAGTCCTTGAGTGCCAATGGCCTCTGGAAATGAGAAGACAGGACCCTCTTGTCAAGGAATTTCCTCGACAGAGTCCTAATCTCCCACATCCCCAGACCCCACCGACGAATAACCTTCAGAACCGGGGTAGCATAAGCCGGGAGATGCCCGTGTGGTGTGCGAAGATCCTTCACTTGCCCTCCTGTCTCCCATTCCTGGAAGAAAGGCCGAAACCATCCCCTACAGGAGGATACCCACGGAGGAGCCCTCTCTGACCAGAGGTTTGCTATATTGGTCTTAAGAAAGGTATTCACTAGGAATACCACGGGGTTGACCATACACAACCCCCCTAGTCTCCTTGTACGGTAAGTAACCTCCCTCTTCACTAGGTTCAGTCTATTCCCCCATAACATTTGGAAGAACACACTGTAGACCCGGGTCCAAAGAGGTTCTGGCAACATGCATACACTGCCCAGATATATCAGCAAAGGGAGCAGGAAAGTTTTCATCAGGTTAACCCTTTCCCGGAGGGTCAAAGACCAACCCTTCCACTGATCTACCTTCTGAGCGGCGATCTTAAGCCTGCTGTCCCAGTTTTGTTTGGGGTAATCCCCTTGGCCAAATTCGATGCCGAGGACTTTTGCGGATTCCTGGGGCTCTGGAAGGGCGTCCGGGAGATCAAAATCAGGATCTCCCCCTCCCAGCCAGAGACTCTCACACTTATCCTGATTGATCTTGGACCCGGATGCCTCCGAGTAGCGGTCCACCTCTGACATCACCCATCTGCCCTCCTCTTGTGAGGAGACAAACACGGTGACATCATCAGCGTACGCTACCGCCCTCAGAGCCGAATCCGGCACCGCCAGGTCCATTCTCACCCCTGCCAACGGTCCACAATCAATCCCTCTAAGGAAAGGATCGATTGCAAACACGTACAGCAAAGGGCTCAAAGGACAACCCTGACGGACACCAGACCCAACCTCAAAAGAGCGGCCAATCCAACCATTCACAAGCGGGAAACTCTCTGCCCCTACATACAAGGTCTTAAGCCAATCAACAAACCCCCCTGGCAGGCCATATCTCAGAAGGACAGACCAGAGGTACTCATGGTCAACCCGATCAAACGCTTTTGCCTGATCCAAGGAAAGCAAGTACCCCTTCCAGTGGCCAGCCCTACCCTGCTCCACAGCCTCTCGGACACTGAGCACAGCACTGAATGTACTGCGGCCCGGAAAAGAGCAATGCTGAGCCCCCGAAAGGAGCCGGGGTGCAAATTCCACCAGCCGGTTAAACAGCACTTTTGCCAGAATCTTTCTGTCCGCATTGAGAAGTGCTATGGGACGCCAATTCTCAATGTGGGACGGGTCTTTACCCTTTGACAGGATGATCAGCGCTGACCTCCTCATTGACTTTGGCAGAGTGCCCGAGGATAGACACTCATTAAAAACCGCGGTCAAGAGGGGAACCAAAGTGTCCTTAAAGGTCTTATAGAACTCAGATGTTAAGCCATCCGGACCGGGTGACTTCTTGAGGGCAAGCCCATCAATAGCCATCCTGACTTCCTCTTCCCGGATCATCTCTGTCAAAACGTCAAGAGAGGGGTCTACTCCTGGTTCAGGGACGGTTTCAGCCAAGAAAGCTGATACCTTATCTCGATCTAGATCCTTCCTTCCCAAGAGGTGCGAGTAGAAGGATCTGATGACCTCCAGGATCCCTGATCTGGACCTTTTCAAGGATCCCGTACTATCAATCAGTCCTGAGACTACTTTACTATTCACTGACATCTTGCAGTTTCTGTAAGGGTCGGGCGAGCGGTACTTCCCGTAATCCCTCTCAAAAACCAAAGATGCGTGCCTATCGTACTGGCACTTCATCAGCAAGGACTTCACTCTGGAGATATCATCACGACTACCTCCAGTCGAGACAAGGTTCTCAAGTTTCTTCCTCAGGCCCTGGTACAAGCGGTACCTGTTTAGGCTTCTGAGGCCCGAGAGCTGGCGGAAGAATCTCGCAACCCTTTCCTTGAAGATCTCCCACCACTCTGACTTACTGCTACAAAGGCCCAGCAATGGTACCTGGCTCTGAAGAAAATCCTCAAAGGACTGTCTTATCTCCGCTTCTTCCAAGAGAGACGAATTCAGCTTCCAATAGCCTCTGCCCATCCGGGGGGTCTCTGTGACATTCAGAGAAAACAAAATTAAACAGTGATCGGAGAACTCCACCTCAACAACAGACACTGCTGAAGAGACGGCTTCCTCCTTTAAATAAAACCTGTCTATCCTAGACCTACAACTACCCCTATGATAGGTGAATCCCGCGTGGCCTGGGGTGTGCCGGATGTGGACATCCACCAGGCGAGCCTCACTCGCTATGCTATTTAGGGCGACGCTATCATAAGTCAGCTTGTCTCTGGCACCTCCCCTGTCTTGGGGCCTCGTGACAGCATTAAAGTCCCCTCCAAAGACCACCTGCCGACTTGTAAAAAGATAGGGCTTGATCCTCATAAAGAGGCACTTCCGGTCCCACTTAGACTGTGGGCCGTAGATGTTAATAAGGCGAAGTTCTTGTCCCCTCATGAGGACATCTAAGATCAGGCACCTCCCCATTTCTAACTCGATAACCCGTCGGCATTCTACCGCTGCGGTAAAAAGGACCGCCACTCCGCTATACGGCTCGGCCCCAAGAGACCAGTAGGAGGGCCCATTCCTCCACTCTCTTTTAGCCTTGTAGATAGATGACATGTCTGTTAGCCTGGTCTCCTGCAAAAATAAAATATCAGCATTAATATGGGCAAAAAAAAAAATCATAGGCCGCAAATCGAGCTGTATCTGACTTAATGCTGGCAACATTAATGGATGCCAGAGTCAACGGAGAGGGTGCCGCCATCAAGGGTGATTGAGTTAGACAGCTTTCTTTTTATCACTCCCCTTCTCACCCTCCACATCAGAAGAACTCTTCACCCTCTTTAGAGAAATAGAAGTGTCCATCTCACCAGACGTCGTTTTACTTTCCTCGTCTCCGGATTCTAGGCCAGTCCCTTCCCCCGAGGACATAACCTCCCCAGGGGAAGAGGACTCGGCGCCCCCTGGAAGCCCCTCTGCCACCTCCCCCTCATCCTCCCCTTCCGAAGAAGAGGAGGAGATGTCCCTGAGGGGTCGGAATCGATTGGAAAGGCCAACCAGAGGGGAGTCAGTTTTGCCTTCCTTTGGCACCTGGACCAGGGTGGGAGAAGATCTCAAATCTCCCTTTTTTTTTTTACTTGTACCCCGCTTTCGTGTCTCCTTCTGCCATCCCATATCATCCTCCTCCACGCTATCTGAGGAGATGGCACCTTCCTCATTCTGGATCCTCCTGACCTCCTCATTCAGCTCGCCATCCCTCAGGGTCTCAGCAGCAAGGTTGGCCTCTGGGACAGAATGAGAGGTCGTCCCAGTAACCCGGGCTTTCCCCATCACCCTATCCCTTTGGCGTTTATCAAGACGTCTTAGTTGGGCTGGTGTCTTTCTCTTGCTGTTCCTCACTGACCCCTCAGTTCCTCCACCCCTGCTAGTCCCCTCCCCAGCAGATTCCGGCTCGTGATCTTCACCCGCTGGGGACAAGACCGCATTAGCGAAAGAACGAGGGCAACGACTGAATGGGTGACCTAAGTCACCACACAGGTGACACCTAATCTCTGCACAAGATGCGGCAAGATGGCCTACACCCCCACACAAGGCACATTTCTGCACCGTACAGTTTGCACTGAAGTGTGTGGGGTCACCACATCTGTGACAGAGCTTCGGCTGACCCCGGTAGAAAATCTGGATACGATCCCTGCCGAGAAAGGCAGAGGATGGAATATGGGTAACTGTATTTCCTGAACGCTTAAGTTTTACCAAAAACGTCCAGGCTCCTGACCAGATGCCAAACTCGTCCCTGTTCTTCTGCGGGACCCCCATTACCTCGCCATACCGTCCTAACCAGGTGATAATGTCAACACAAGAGAGTGATTCGTTACGGGTCAAAACGGTCACTCTCTTGATTTCGTTTTGACGAGACAATGCCTGTACGGCAAAGTCTCGCCAGCCGGGCTCATTCTTTACCAATTCATAATTCGACCAGAAAAGCTCAAGCCCCTCTGGCCGAACAAAACTGATATCGAATTCAGGAGCACCGTAGGGATGTATCAAGGCAAAGATATCAACTGCCTTGAAGCCCATCTTTAGCAAGAGCTCAACCACTTTGGTCCTTGAAGGACACATATCTTCGCCCTGCCACCGAAGACGGACCACATTCCTACGGTTACTACCTGCCCCGGCTGTTGGGAGGGACCACACAGTATCGCCCCCTCTTTCCTCTCGGAAGGCAGAGAGACCGTGTCTCTCTATCCAGAAGGACAGATCAACTGCTCTACCCTCTACATTAATCGACCTTTCCCCCTTTTTCAGAGCCTCCAGGAGACGTCGCTGCAATAAACCGTCCCTAGAGTCAGGAGACGAGGAAAGTATTCTACTTCCCCCAGCAGTGACATTGGCATAACTCCTATGATCTGTCACCACTGGGGGGGCAACCGGACCAGACCCTACACCTACACCACTTCTAATGACAACATCCCCACCACCCTCAATAACAACATTAGCACTTCCCCCAACAACATTGTTTCCAATAGCCTCATCTGTAGTCCCATCACCACCACCCCCAATTACAGCAACAGCAAAATCACCTTCTCCAATAACATTAACCTCCATCCTCTCCCCAGTCATACACCCCGTACCCCCATTTACCTTCTCATTCACACTGGCTGGACCAGAAATAGCAAATCCGGGAAACGAGGATGATGATGATGATGTTTTTTCCTGTTTTGCCTCAGCATCACGGGGCACTGGGGCTGGGACAACCTCCGCTGGCCCTTTAAGGGACCGGGCAGCATGCTTGCCCGGTCTAGAGGAGGCCCCAGCCCTGTTCTTATTAGTGCCCTCCGCCTCATCAGCATCATCTCCAGTCTTTTCATGGCGCCGCTGATCAATGGGGTCAGCGGCACCAATGCAAAACAAACGTTTTTCTTCACTTTTGGGAGTGTCTGTTATGCCCTTTACTACCTCCGGCACTGAGTCACCCCCCTCTCCCACAGGGGAGCGAACTACAGCACCGGAGTCTGCCTCTCTGCCCACCGCTGGGCCGCCCTCACTGTACGGCCTTGCGGCCGATGCCTTCTCTGCTCCATCCCTGCTACTGCAAACAGGCATGGAGCTCTGCGCCCTTTCAGTATTTGTACTCTCCCCGCACCTTTGCACCGAGTCCACCACAGAACACGGGCTGGGCTGGGTAACGGGGCTTGCACAATGAGCTGACCCTGCGGCCGACTCAGGGTATACAGGGAGGGGGGTGTAGATGTAACTCACCACTTCTTGCTGCTTTGGCTTGGTCTTTTTCTTCTTACCCCCAGGTGCCTCATTTGGGAGCTCATCTCCAAACACCAGGTTCTGAGGACACACTGGGGATTCCAGCATACGAATCTGGGCCATTAGCGCCCCTCCCTGGTAGCTGCTGTCACTGTCCTCTCCTGAGTCGGCAGGTGATAATGCTGGCTGCTGTGCAGGGGGCCCACTGTGTGGGGCCTGCTGCTGTTGCCGCAGGCCACCAGGTGGATCTGGCTGTTGTTCTTCTTCCATCTCCTCCGCATCATCCACCTGGCTCTCAGGTTGCAGCCCCATCAACTTTTTATTTTTTTCTTCTTCTGTCACCCTGAAGCGCTCCTCATTTTCCAATTTTTCTTTAAATGGCCCACTCTTCTCCAGTAATGCTGCTCTCCTCTCCTCCAAAACTTGCATGTCAGCCATAAGTCTTTTTATCTCTGACTGGATCTCAGTTTTTTTCCGTTTAGGACTAACCTTAGCCCTGGCACGGGCACACCGCAGTTCCTCTCGGAGCCTCCTGATGGCCTTACAGGCGTCTTCATACTCACGGAGGTGACTTTTTACCCGGGAGGTATAGGTGGAAATAGACTCCCGGGTCCTCAGCACTCCCCAGCCTTCCTCACTGAGGTCGGCTTCACCTCCGTGAGTACTCTGCCTTCTTCCGGACGAACCCAGCTTTCCACTGGCAGCACCCAGCTTTCCCAAGGAGGATCCCACCTTGGAGTTTTTCGCCTCTGTGGGGGGAGTTGGAGCAGCATTGCTGCGACTCCTGGTGGAACGCCTCACCCCCAAATCCTCCGATGTTCCGGCCGCTTGCTGGCTTCTACTGCTCCCCTGCGGCCTATTCCGAGGAGCAGAAGCCTGGGCCTCGCCTCCCTCACTCATGCCTGGAAACCCACTCCCTCCCTGGGGAGGAGGAAGCAGGCCCCAGGTGGAATAGATGGTAATTCCCTGGAGCTCAGGAGACACAGCAGACACACACAGCACAGCTGAAGCACGACCACACCCGCAACTAATTGGTCAGCACTCCAGAGCTGTACTCACTATTCTGCTGGTGAGGTCACTGTGTACATACATGACATTACTTATCCTGTACTGATCCTGAGTTATATCCTGTATTATACTCTGTACTCACTATTCTGCTGGTGAGGTCACTGTGTACATACATTACATTACTTATCCTGTATTGATCCTGAGTTATATCCTGTATTATACTCCAGAGCTGTACTCACTATTCTGCTGGTGAGGTCACTGTGTACATACATGACATTACTTATCCTGTACTGATCCTGAGTTATATCCTGTATTATACTCTGTACTCACTATTCTGCTGGTGAGGTCACTGTGTACATACATTACATTACTTATCCTGTATTGATCCTGAGTTATATCCTGTATTATACTCCAGAGCTGTACTCACTATTCTGCTGGTGAGATCACTGTGTACATACATTACATTACTTATCCTGTACTGATCCTGAGTTATATCCTGTATTATACCCCAGAGCTGTACTCTATATTCTGCTGGTGAGGTCACTGTGTACATACATTACATTACTTATCCTGTACTGATCCTGAGTTATATCCTGTATTATACTCTGTACTCACTATTCTGCTGGTGAGGTCACTGTGTACATACATTACATAACTGATCCTGAGTTATATCCTGTATTATACTCCAGAGCTGTACTGTACTCACTATTCTGCTGGTGAGGTCACTGTGTACATGCATTACATTACTTATCCTATACTGATCCTGAGTTATATCCTGTATTATACTCCAGAGCTGTACTCACTATTCTGCTGGTGAGATCACTGTGTACATACATTACATTACTTATCCTGTACTGATCCTGAGTTATATCCTGTATTATACCCCAGAGCTGTACTCACTATTCTGCTGGTGAGGTCACTGTGTACATACATTACATTACTTATCCTGTACTGATCCTGAGTTATATCCTGTATTATACTCCAGAGCTGTACTCACTATTCTGCTGGTGAGGTCACTGTGTACATACATTACATTACTTATCCTGTACTGATCCTGAGTTATATCCTGTATTATACTCCAGAGCTGTACTCACTATTCTGCTGGTGAGGTCACTGTGTACATACATTACATTACTTATCCTGTACTGATCCTGAGTTATATCCTGTATTATACTCCAGAGCTGTACTCACTATTCTGCTGGTGAGATCACTGTGTACATACATTACATTACTTATCCTGTACTGATCCTGAGTTATATCCTGTATTATACTCCAGAGCTGTACTCACTATTCTGCTGGTGAGGTCACTGTGTACATACATTACATTACTTATCCTGTACTGATCCTGAGTTATATCCTGTATTATACTTCAGAGCTGTACTCACTATTCTGCTGGTGAGGTCACTGTGTACATACATTACATAACTGATCCTGAGTTATATCCTGTATTATACTCCAGAGCTGTACTCACTATTCTGCTGGTGAGGTCACTGTGTACATACATTACATTACTTATCCTGTACTGATCCTGAGTTATATCCTGTATTATACTCCAGAGCTGCACTCACTATTCTGCTGGTGAGGTCACTGTGTACATACATTACATAACTGATCCTGAGTTATATCCTGTATTATACTCCAGAGCTGCACTCACTATTCTGCTGGTGGGGTCACTGTGTAAATACGTGTTTCTATACTGTTCCTCCTTAGGGTTGATCTATGTGGTCGGAGGGATCAGTCACGCGGGGATAGAACTTTCTTCAGTTGAAGTATTTGATCCAATCACCCGGCGCTGGACATCGCTGCCCCCTATGGCCACCCGCCGGGCGTACCTGGGTGCCGCCTGTCTGGATGATTGTCTTTTTGCGGTGGGCGGCTGGGACGAGCACCAGGACTCTCTGAATACGGTGGAGAAGTTCTCATTTGAGGAGGTGACACTTTCTAATACATTGTAACATTGATCCATGTGGAGTTCACCTCCCGTCTCATTCCATGTTTTCTTTGTATTGTAGGAGAAGTGGGTGGAGGTGGCTCCAATGAGGATCCGCAGAGCGGGCGTCTCAGTGATCAGTGTGAACGGGCTCCTGTACGCCGCAGGGGGAAGGGCCAACGTGCAGAATTTCTCCGCCCCTGTGACCTCCGACTCTGTGGAGGTTTATAATCCGCATACAGACTCCTGGACAGAGATTGGCAGCATGATCACCAGCCGATGTGAGGGCAGCCTGGCCGTTCTCTAGGGACTGCTGAGGGTGGAGCCTGTCTACTGATGGGGGGGTCCGGACTGCTGAGGGTGGAGCCTGTCTACTGATGGGGGGGTCCGGACTGCTGAGGGTGGAGCCTGTCTACTGATGGGGGGGTCCGGACTGCTGATGGTGGAGTCTGACTGCTGACGGTGGAGCCTGTCTACTGATGGGGGGGTCCGGACTGCTGAGGGTGGAGCCTGTCTACTGATGGGGGGGTCCGGACTGCTGAGGGTGGAGCCTGTCTACTGATGGGGGGGGTCCGGACTGCTGAGGGTGGAGCCTGTCTACTGATGGGGGGGTCCGGACTGCTGAGTGTGGAGCCTGTCTACTGATGGGGGGTCCGGACTGCTGAGGGTGGAGCCTGTCTACTGATGGGGGGGTCCGGACTGCTGATGGGGGGGTCCGGACTGCTGATGGGGGGGTCCGGACTGCTGATGGTGGAGTCCGACTGCTGACAGTGGAGCCTGACTACTGATGGGGGGGTCCGGACTGCTGACAATGGAGCCTGACTGCTGATGGGGGGTCCGGACTGCTGATGGTGGAGTCTGACTGCTGACGGTGGAGCCTGACTACTGATGGGGGGTCCGGACTGCTGACAGTGGAGCCTGACTGCTGACGGGGGAGCCTGTCTACTGATGGGGGGGTCCAGACTGCTGAGGGTGGAGCCTGTCTACTGATGGGGGGGTCCGGACTGCTGAGGGTGGAGCCTGTCTACTGATGGGGGGGTCCGGACTGCTGAGGGTGGAGCCTGTCTACTGATGGGGGGGGTCCGGACTGCTGAGGGTGGAGCCTGTCTACTGATGGGGGGGTCCGGACTGCTGAGGGTGGAGCCTGTCTACTGATGGGGGGGTCCGGACTGCTGACAGTGGAGCCTGACTGCTGATGGGGGGTCCGGACTGCTGAGGGTGGAGCCTGTCTACTGATGGGGGGGTCCGGACTGCTGATGGTGGAGTCTGACTGCTGACAGTGGAGCCTGACTACTGATGGGGGGGTCCGGACTGCTGATGGTGGAGTCTGACTGCTGACAGTGGAGCCTGACTACTGATGGGGGGGTCCGGACTGCTGACAGTGGAGCCTGACTGCTGATGGGGGGTCCGGACTGCTGATGGTGGAGTCTGACTGCTGACGGTAGAGCCTGACTACTGATGGGGGGTCCGGACTGCTGATGGTGGAGTCTGACTGCTGACGGTAGAGCCTGACTACTGATGGGGGGTCCGGACTGCTGATGGTGGAGTCTGACTGCTGACGGTGGAGCCTGACTGCTGATGGGGGGTCCGGACTGCTGACGGTGGAGACTGACTACTGACGGGGGAGCCTGACTACTGATGGGGGGGTCCGGACTGCTGACAGTGGAGCCTGACTGCTGATGGGGGGTCTGGACTGGTGACAGTGGAGCCTGACTACTGATGGGGGGGTCCGGACTGCAGACGGTGGAGCCTGACTACTGATGGGGGGTCTGGAGTGCTGACAGTGGAGCCTGACTACTGATGGGGGGTCCGGACTGCCGATGGTGGAGCCTGACTGCCGATGTGGGGCGTGGGGTCCGGTGGTGCCTGACTGCTGACGTGGGGTCCGGACTGCCGATGGCGGATCCCTGAGACTGATGGCGGATCCTTGAGGCCGATGGCGGATCCCTGAGACTGATGGCGGATCCCTGAGACTGATGGCGGATCCCTGAGGCTGATGGCGGATCCCTGAGACTGATGGCGGATCCCTGAGGCTGATGGCGGATCCCTGAGGCTGATGGCGGATCCCTGAGGCTGATGGCGGATCCCTGAGGCTGATGGTGGAGCCTGATAATTGGGTGCAGTTACAGACAAAAGTCCCTGCCGCTCTACGGGTGCACCTTTCTGGTTGTTTGGGGTGTTACGACTTACAGGGCAGGTTATTGTGCGGAGGATTTGTCAATGGTTTGGCGGATTTGCCAGTCATACAACGTACTGGTGGTCGCTGAAGACTCAACACAGAGAAGCGGAGACGTCCAGGCATCAAACCTGCGGTGTGCAGCTTATAATAATACTGGAGTGTTATAGGAGGAGCGGCTGATAACAATAGATTGTATTCATGTCGTCTTATAATAATAGATTGTATTCATGTCCTCTAATAATAATAGATTGTATTCATGTCGTCTAATAATAATAGATTGTATTCATGTCGTCTTATAATAATAGATTGTATTCATGTCCTCTAATAATAATAGATTGTATTCATGTCGTCTTATAATAATAGATTGTATTCATGTCGTCTTATAATAATGCTGCTTTATAAGAGACACACATACATAGCTCTGCTTCATAAGAGAGAGACACACACAGCTTCATAAGAGGCACACACACACACAGCTCTACTTTATAAGAGACAGACAGAGAGCTCTGCTTTATGAGAGACACACACACAACTCTGGTTCATAAGAGAGAGACACAGAGCTCTGCTTCATAAAAGACACACAAACAGCTCTGCTTCATAAGAGAGACACACAGAGCTCTGCTTCATGAGACAGACACTCACACAGCTCTGCTTCATAAGAGAGAGACACACAGAGCTCTGCTTCATGAGATAGTCACACACACAGCTCTGCTTTATAAGAGAGACACACAGCTCTGTTCATGAGACAGACACACACACAGCTCTGCTTTATAAGAGAGAGACACACAGAGCTCTGTTCATGAGACAGACACACACACAGCTTCATAAGAGGCACACACACAACTCTACTTTATAAGAGACAGACAGAGAGCTCTGCTTTATGAGAGACACACACACAACTCTGGTTCATAAGAGAGAGACACACAGAGCTCTGTTCATGAGACAGACACACACACATCTCTGCTTTATAAGAGAGAGACACACACAGCTCTGCTTCATTTGAGACAGACACACACACAGCTCTGCTTCATTTGAGACAGACACACACACAGCTTTGCTTCATGAGACAGACACACACACAGCTCTGCTTCATTTGAGACACAAACACTAACACACACACCTCTGCTTCATAAGAGACAGACACACAGAGCTCTGCTTCATGTGAGACACAAACACTAACACACACACACCTCTGCTTCATAAGAGACAGTTTGTCTCATCACACATCAAGATCTCTCCTGCTTCCCCCACTTTAGGCTCAACATCCTCTCCTGTCCCAAAACTCCCTCAGAGTTGTCAGATCTTTCTTCTGTGCAGACGCTTCTAGGGGGCGTGGCTTACATGAACTCAAAAACACAACTGCAAGCCAGGCCCCATAGACAGCATAAAAGTCACATGATCTCTGTCTCCAAGGGTGGGGGCCAGAGGCAGTGAGGGGAAGAAAGCCAAGACAGAGTGGACACAGAAGAGATCGTTTTGCTGCATTTCACCTGATTAGTGCTTCATAAAGCTCTGAAACAATGTATTACTTATAAATACTTGGGAATATATATCATTACATGAGGGAATTAAATAAATGATGTGTTACTTACCTGGACTACCCCTTTAAGTCTTACATAGATTACATTGGGTTCTATCTTTTCATGTATGTACACAGTGATCCCACCAGCAGAATAGTGAGTGCAGCTCTGGAGTATAATACAGGATATAACTCAGGATCAGTACAGGATAAGTAATGTAATGTATGTACACAGTGATCTCACCAGCAGAATAGTGAGTACAGCTCTGGGGTATAATACAGGATATAACTCAGGATCAGTACAGGATAAGTAATGTAATGTACGTACACAGTGACCCCACCAGCAGAATAGTGAGTACAGCTCTGGAGTATAATACAGGATATAACACAGGATCAGTACAGGATAAGTAATGTATGTACACAGTGACCTCACCAGCAGAATAGTGAGTGCAGCTCTGGGGTATAATACAAGATATAACTCAGGATCAGTACAGGATAAGTAATGTAATGTACGTACACAGTGACCCCACCAGCAGAATAGTGAGTACAGCTCTGGAGTATAATACAGGATATAACACAGGATCAGTACAGGATAAGTAATGTATGTACACAGTGACCTCACCAGCAGAATAGAGAGTACAGCTCTAGAGTATAATACAGGATATAACTCAGGATCAGTACAGGATAAGTAATGTAATGTATGTACACAGTGACCTCACCAGCAGAATAGTGAGTACAGCTCTAGAGTATAATACAGGATATAACTCAGGATTAGTACAGGATAAGTAATGTATGCATACAGTGATCTCACCAGCAGAATAGTGAGTACAGCTCTAGAGTATAATACAGGATATAACTCAAGATCAGTACAGGATATGTAATGTATGTACACAGTGATCTCACCAGCAGAATAGTGAGTACAGCTCTGGAGTATAATACAGGATATAACTCAGGATCAGTACAGGATAAGTAATGTAATGTATGTACACAGTGACCTCACCAGCAGAATAGTGAGTACAGCTCTGGAGTATAATACAGGATATAACTCAGGATCAGTACAGGATAAGTAATGTACTGTATGTACACAGTGACCTCACCAGCAGAATAGTGAGTACAGCTCTGCAGTATAATACAGGATATAACTCAGGATCAGTACAGGATAAGTAATGTAATGTATGTACACAGTGATCTCACCAGCAGAATAGTGAGTACAGCTCTAGAGTATAATACAGGATATAACTCAGGATCAGTACAGGATAAGTAATGTAATGTATGTACACAGTGACCTCACCAGCAGAATAGTGAGTACAGCTCTGGAGTATAATACAGGATATAACTCAGGATCAGTACAGGATAAGTAATGTAATGTATGTACACAGTGACCTCACCAGCAGAATAGTGAGTACAGCTCTGGAGTATAATACAGGATATAACTCAGGATCAGTACAGGATAAGTAATGTGAAGTATGTACACAGTGGCCTCACCAGCAGAATAGTGAGTACAGCTCTGGAGTATAATACAGGATATAACTCAGGATCAGTACAGGATAAGTAATGTAATGTATGTACACAGTGATCTCACCAGCAGAATAGTGAGTACAGCTCTGGAGTATAATACAGGATATAACTCGGGATCAGTAAAGCAAAGTTTAACAATTTGTGGATTGAATCTGTACTGAATTCCCTTTGCTCTCAGTGTCAGATCTGCCCTAATAAAGGTGCCATAATAATGTGTGCTGGTTGTTGTATTACAAGGTTTGCTGAACAGTAAACAGATGTCTAAAGTGCTGATGTCCATATTGTGTGGTAAGACATCCATGCACTGAATCTTCTGTCACATGTCCGGTCCTGTCCAATAGTTGTTTGGCTCCTCCCCTATTCCTAGGATATAAGGTAGAAAACCTTTTTCTCTATTTGGTGAGTTGTGTGTATAGTGAAGTATAGTGAGCTCATGTGTTCTCTGCGGCTCCGTTCTCTTGTGTGTATAGTGAAGTATAGTGAGCTCATGTGTTCTCTGCGGCTCCGTTCTCTTGTGTGTATAGTGAAGTATAGTGAGCGCACGTGTTCTCTGCGGCTCCGTTCTCTTGTGTGTATAGTGAAGTATAGTGAGCGCACGTGTTCTCTGCAGCTCCGTTCTCTTGTGTGTATAGTGAAGTATAGTGAGCACACGTGTTCTCTGCGGCTCCGTTCTCTTGTGTGTATTGTGAGCGCACGTGTTCTCTGCGGCTCCGTTCTCTTGTGTGTATAGTGAAGTATAGTGAGCTCATGTGTTCTCTGCGGCTCCGTTCTCTTGTGTGTATAGTGAAGTATAGTGAGCTCATGTGTTCTCTGCGGCTCCGTTCTCTTGTGTGTATAGTGAAGTATAGTGAGCGCACGTGTTCTCTGCGGCTCCGTTCTCTTGTGTGTATAGTGAAGTATAGTGAGCGCACGTGTTCTCTGCAGCTCCGTTCTCTTGTGTGTATAGTGAAGTATAGTGAGCACACGTGTTCTCTGCGGCTCCGTTCTCTTGTGTGTATTGTGAGCGCACGTGTTCTCTGCGGCTCCGTTCTCTTGTGTGTATAGTGAAGTATAGTGAGCGCACGTGTTCTCTGCGGCTCCGTTCTCTTGTGTGTATAGTGAAGTATAGTGAGCGCACGTGTTCTCTGCGGCTCCGTTCTCTTGTGTGTATGGTGAAGGATAGTGAGCGCACGTGTTCTCTGCGGCTCCTTTCTCTTGTGTGTATAATGAAGTATAGTGAGTGCACGTGTTCTCTGCGGCTCCGTTCTCTTGTGTGTATAGTGAAGTATAGTGAGCGCATGCGTTCTCTGCGGCTCCGTTCTCTTGTGTGTATAGTGAAGTATAGTGAGCGCACGTGTTCTCTGCGGCTCAGTTCTCTTGTGTGTATAGTGAAGTATAGTGAGCGCACGTGTTCTCTGCGGCTCCGTTCTCTTGTGTGTATAGTGAAGTATAGTGAGCGCACGTGTTCTCTGCGGCTCCGTTCTCTTGTGTGTATAGTGAAGTATAGTGAGCGCACGTGTTCTCTGCGGCTCCGTTCTCTTGTGTGTATAGTGAAGTATAGTGAGCGCACGTGTTCTCTGCGGCTCCATTCTCTTGTGTGTATAGTGAAGTATAGTGAGCGCACGTGTTCTCTGTGGCTCCGTTCTCTTGTGTGTATAGTGAGCGCACGTGTTCTCTGCGGCTCCGTTCTCTTGTGTGTATAGTGAAGTATAGTGAGCGCACGTGTTCTCTGCGGCTCCGTTCTCTTGTGTGTATAGTGAAGTATAGTGAGCGCACGTGTTCTCTGCGGCTCCATTCTCTTGTGTGTATAGTGAAGTATAGTGAGCGCACGTGTTCTCTGCGGCTCCATTCTCTTGTGTGTATAGTGAAGTATAGTGAGCGCACGTGTTCTCTGCGGCTCCGTTCTCTTGTGTGTATAGTGAAGTATAGTGAGCGCACGTGTTCTCTGTGGCTCCGTTCTCTTGTGTGTATAGTGAAGTATAGTGAGCGCACGTGTTCTCTGCTGCTCCGTTCTCTTGTGGGTGAGAAGATATTTTATCCCACTCAGACAGGGAAATGGCAAATCCCGATCCCAAACACTAGAGGCCGGAAGAAGTGCACCTGCACGAAACTTCCCGGTTAGTAGCCTCTGAGCCTCCCGTCTCTCCCCGATCATCCATGGCGGCCTTTACTACGTTGAGTCCCTTGCCAGCGGTGAGTTGCAGGAATTTTCCTTTTTTATTGCCACTATTGAAGACGCTACATCACCCAAAGGGAATCGGCAATACAAACGAGGCCAAAGTTGGGCAAATTGTAACCTTGAGAGGGTGGTCCCAGTGCAGGCCTAACGTAGTGCAGAAGGGCGCACTGTACACCGCACCTCACAAAAAGACATAGGGGAGTCTGATTCTTTAATGATTTCTCTGGATAAACAACTGAGGTCACTCCAAGGTCACTAGGAACAAACGGAAGGAGCGCGCCCAGCAGTAGGTTCAGCCATGGACTGTTCTCAAGATCCCCAATGGATCCCACCATATATTGACCGCAGGCAGCGGTGACCTGGAGCAACGCCATTTATGGCTAATAATAACCCCCAATAGTAATGGCGAGAGGAGCCACAACCATGGGGGTACACGACCGAGCGGAGAAGCTGGGCGCCGCAGGGTACTTAGAGCGCCCATCACTGGGGATTGTGTATGTCTCTCCTCACACTGGGGCCGCCATCTTACCAAGAAAAGAAAATTATCTGTATCATTGGTTACAGCAGAGCTATATTGGTGCACGGCCGCTCTGGTATAGTGCAACTTACATTCAGCCAAGTGTAATACGGTCCCATTTTTGTGTCCACATTTCACCCACAAGTCCCAACCCGACCGAGGGTCTAATGGTTTAAACTGAAAAGGACTTTACAGATCCCTATAATAGATCCTTACAGACCCCTATGATGGATTCCTATAGAACCCTATGATAGATCCTTACAGACCCCTATAGAACCCTATGATAGATCCTATAGAACCCTATGATAGATCCTATAGAACCCTATGATGGATCCCTATAGAACCCTATGATGGATCCCTGTAGAACCCTATGATATATCCTATAGAACCCTGATAGATCCCTATAGAACCCTATGATGGATCACTATAGAACCCTATGATAGATCCTTACAGACCCCTATAGAACCCTATGATAGAGCCTTACAGACCCCTATAGAACCCTATGATAGATCCTGTAGAACCCTATGATAGATCCCTATAGAACCCTATGATAGATCCTTACAGACCCCTATAGAATCATATTATTAGATCCCTATAGAACCCTATGATAGATCCTATAGAACCCTAGGATAGATCCCTATAGAACCCTATGATAGATCCTATAGAACCCTATGATAGATGCCTATAGAACCCTATGATTAGATCCCTATAGAACCCTATGATAGATCCTATAGAACCATATGATAGATCCCTATAGAACCCTATGATAGATCCTATAGAACCTTATCATGGATCCCTATATAACCCTATGATAGATCATTACAGACTCCTATGATGGATCCCTATAGAACCCTATGATAGATCCTAACAGACCCCTATAGAACCCTATGATATACCCCTATAGAACCCTATGATAGATCCTATAGACTCCTATGATAGATCCCTATAGAACCCTATGATAGATCCTATAGAACCCTATGATGGATCCCTATAGAACCCCATGATGGATCCTTATAGAACCCTATGATAGATCCATATAGAATCCTATGATAGATCCTTATAGAACCCTATGATAGATCCTATAGAACTCTATGATATACCCCTATGATAGATCCTATAGAACCCTATGATAGATCCCTATATAACCCTATGATATATCCTTATAGAACCCTATGATAGACCCCTATAGAACCCTATGATAGATCCATATAGAACCCTATGATAGATCCTTATAGAACCCTATGATAGATCCCTATAGAACCCTATGATAGATCCTTACAGACTCCTATGATGGATCCCTATAGAACCCTATGTTAGATCCTTACAGACCCTTATAGAACTCTATGATAGATCCTATAGAACCCTATGATAGATCCCTATAGAACCCTATGATATATCCTTATAGAACCCTATGATAGACCCCTATAGAACCCTATGATAGATCCATATAGAACCCTATGATAGATCCATATAGATCCCTATGATAGATCCCTATAGAACCCTATGATAGATCCCTATAGAACCCTATGATATATCCTTATAGAACCCTATGATAGATCCTTACAGACCCCTATTATAGATCCCTATAGAACCCTATGATAGATCCTTACAGACCCCTATGATAGACCCCTATAGAACCCTATGATATATCCTATAGAACCCTATGATAGATCCTTACATACCCCTGTAGAACTCTATGATAGATCCTATAGAACCCTATGATAGATCCTATAGATCAATTTGATAGATCCCTATAGAACCCTATGATAGATCCTATAGATCCATTGGATAGATCTCTATAGAACCCTATGATAGATCCTATAGATCTCTTTGATAGATCCCTATAGAACCCTATGATAGATCCTATAGATCCCTATAGAACCCTATTATAGATCCCTACAGACTCCCTATGATAGATCCTATAGAACCCTATGATAGATCCTTGCAGACCCCCTATGATAGATCCTTACAGACACCTATGATAGAACCCTATGATAAAACCCTATAGAACCCTATGATAGATCCCTACAGACCCCAATTATAGGCCCCTAGAGAACCCTATGATAGATCCCCACACATCCCTTTGATAGATCTCTACTGATCCTTATGATAGATCCTTACAGATCCCTTTGATAGACCCATATGATAGGCCCCTAGAGAACCCTATGATAGATCCTATAGAACCCTATGATAGACCCCAGAACCCTATAATAGATCCTTACAGACCCCTATAGAACCCTATGATAGATCCTATAGAACCATATTATGGATCCCTATAGAACCCTATGATAGATCCTATAGAACCCTATGATAGATCATTACAGACCACTATAGAACCCTATGATAGATCCCTATAGAACCCTATGATAGATCCCTATAGAACCCTATGATAGACCCCTATAGAACCCTATGATAGATCCTATAGAACCATATGATAGATCCTTACATACTCCTATGATGGATCCCTATAGAACCCTATGATAGATCCTTACAGACCCTTGTAGAACCCTATGATAGATCCTATAGAACCCTATGATAGATCCCTATAGAACCCTATGATAGATCCCTATAGAACCCTATGATAGATCCTTACAGACCCCTATGATAGATCCTATAGAACCCTATGATAGATCATTACAGACCCCTATAATACCCTATGATAGATACCTATAGAACCCTATGATAGATCCTTACAGACCCCTATAAGAGATCCCTATAGAACCCTATGATAGATCCCTATAGAACCCTATGATATATTCTTACATGCCCCTATGATATACCCCTATAGAACCCTATGATAGATCCTTACAGACCCCTATAGAACCCTATGATAGATCCTTACAGACCCCCTATGATAGATCCTATAGAACCCTATGATATACCCCTATGATAGATCCCTATAGAACCCTATGCTAGATCCCTATAGAACCCTATGATATATCCTTATAGAACCCTATGATAGACCCCTATAGAACCCTATGATTGATCCCATAGAACCCTATGATAGATCCATATAGAACCCTATGATAGATCCATATAGAACCCTATGATAGACCCCTATAGAACCCTATGATATATCCTTATAGAACCCTATGATAGATCCCTATAGAACCCTATGATAGACCCCTATAGAACCCTATGATAGATCCTATAGAACCCTATGATAGATCCTTACAGACTCATATGTTGGATCCCTATAGAACCCTATGATAGATCCTTACAGACCCTTATAGAACCCTATGATAGATCCTATAGAACCATATGATGAATCCCTATAGAACCCTATGATAGATCCCTAGAGAACCCTATGATAGATCCCTATAGAACCCTATGATAGATCCCTATATAACCCTATGATGGATCCCTATAGAACCCTATGATAGATCCCTATAGAACCCTATGATAGATCCTTACAGACCCCTATGATAGATCCTATAGAACCCTATGATAGATCATTACAGACCCCTATGAGAGATCCCTATAGAACCCTATGATAGATCCTTACAGACCCCTATGATAGATCCCTATAGAACCCTATGATAGATCCTTACATACCCCTATGATAGACCCCTATAGAACCCTATGATAGATCCTATAGAACCCTATGATAGATCCTTACATACCCCTATGATAGATCCTTACAGACCCCTATAGAGCCCTATGATAGATCCTTACAGACCCCCTATGATAGATCCTATAGAACCCTATGATAGATCCTTGCAGACCCCTATGATAGAACCATATGATAAATCCCTATAGAACCCTATGATAGATCCTTGCAGACCCCTATGATAGAACCATATGATAAATCCCTATAGAACCCTATGATAGATCCCTACAGACCCCAATTATAGGCCCCTAGAGAACCCTACGAAATATCCCCACACATCCCTTTGATAGATCTTTACTGATCCTTATGATAGATCCTTACAGATCCCTTTGATAGACCCATATGATAGGCCCCTAGAGAACCCTATGATAGATCCTATAGAACCCTATGATAGATCCTTACAGACCAGTATAGAACCCTATGATAGATCCTTACAGACCCCTATGATAAATCCCTATAGAACCCTATGATAGATCCCTATAGAACCCTATGATAGATCATATAGATCCCTTTGATAGATCCCTATAGAACCCTATGATATATCCTATAGAACCCTATGATAGATCCTTGCAGACCCCTATGATAAACCCCTATAGAACCCTATGATAGATCCCTATAGAATCCTATGATAGATCCTTACAGACCCCTATGATAAACCCCTATAGAACCCTATGATAGATCCCTATAGAATCCTATGATAGATCCTATAGATCCCTTTGATAGATCCCTATAGAACCCTATGATAGATCCTATAGATCCCTTTGATAGATCCCTATAGAACCCTATGATAGATCCTATAGATCCATTTGATAGATCTCTATAGAACCCTATGATAGATCCTATAGATCCCTTCGATAGATCCCTATAGAACCCTATGATAGATCCTATAGATCCCTATAGAACCCTATGATAGATCCTATAGATCCCTATGATAGATCCTATAGAACCCTATGATAGATCCTTGCAGACCCCTATGATAGATCCTTGCAGACCCCTATGATAGAACCATATGATAAATCCCTATAGAACACTATGATAGATCCCTACAGACCCCAATTATAGACCCCTAGAGAACCCTACTATAGATCCCCACACATCCCTTTGATAGATCTCTACTGATCCTTATGATAGATCCTTACTGATCCCTTTGATAGACCCATATGATAGGCCCCTAGAGAACCCTATGATAGATCCTATAGAACCCTATGATAGATCCTTACAGACCAGTATAGAACCCTATGATAGATCCTTACAGACCCCTATGATAAATCCCTATAGAACCCTATGATAGATCCCTATAGTACCCTATGATAGATCATATAGATCCCTTTGATAGATCCCTATAGAATCCTATGATAGATCCTTACAGACCAGTATCGAACCCTATGATAGATCCTTACAGACCCCTATGATAGAGCCCTATAGAACCCTATGATATATCATATAGATCCCTTTGATAGATCCCTATAGAACCCTATGATATATCCTATAGAACCCTATGATAGGTCCCTATAGAACCCTATGATAGATCCTATAGAACCCTATGATAGATCCTTGCAGACCCCTATGATAAACCCCAATAGAACCCTATGATAGATCCCTATAGAACCCTATGATAGCTCATATAGATCCCTTTGATAGATCCCTATAGAACCCTATGATAGATCCTATAGATCCCTTTGATAGATCCCTATAGAACCCTATGATAGATCCTATAGATCCCTATGATAGATCCTATAGAACCCTATGATAGATCCTTGCAGACCCCTATGATAGATCCTTGCAGACCCCTATGATAGAACCATATGATAAATCCCTATAGAACCCTATGATAGATCCTTACAGACCCCTATAGAGCCCTATGATAGATCCTTACAGACCCCTATAGACCCCTATGATAGATCCTTACATACCCCTATGATAGACCCCTATAGAACCCTATGATAGATCCTTACATACCCCTATGATAGATCCTTACAGACCCCTATAGAGCCCTATGATAGATCCTTACAGACCCCCTATGATAGATCCTATAGAACCCTATGATAGATCCTTGCAGACCCCTATGATAGAACCATATGATAAATCCCTATAGAACCCTATGATAGATCCCTACAGACCCCAATTATAGGCCCCTAGAGAACCCTACGAAAGATCCCCACACATCCCTTTGATAGATCTCTACTGATCCTTATGATAGATCCTTACAGATCCCTTTGATAGACCCATATGATAGGCCCCTAGAGAACCCTATGATAGATCCTATAGAACCCTATGATAGATCCTTACAGACCAGTATAGAACCCTATGATAGATCCTTACAGACCCCTATGATAAATCCCTATAGAACACTATGATAGATCCCTATAGAACCCTATGATAGATCATATAGATCCCTTTGATAGATCCCTATAGAACCCTATGATATATCCTATAGAACCCTATGATAGATCCTTGCAGACCCCTATGATAAACCCCTATAGAACCCTATGATAGATCCCTATAGAACCCTATGATAGATCCTATAGATCCCTTTGATAGATCCCTATAGAACCCTATGATAGATCATATAGATCCCTTTGATAGATCCCTATAGAACCCTATGATAGATCCTATAGATCCATTTGATAGATCTCTGTAGAACCCTATGATAGATCCTATAGATCCCTTTGATAGATCCCTATAGAACCCTATGATAGATCCTTGCAGACCCCTATGATAGATCCTTGCAGACCCCTATGATAGAACCATATGATAAATCCCTATAGAACCCTATGATAGATCCCTACAGACCCCAATTATAGGCCCCTAGAGAACCCTACTATAGATCCCCACACATCCCTTTGATAGATCTCTACTGATCCTTATGATAGATCCTTACTGATCCCTTTGATAGACCCATATGATAGGCCCCTAGAGAACCCTATGTTAGATCCTATAGAACCCTATGATAGATCCTTACAGACCAGTATAGAACCCTATGATAGATCCTTACAGATCCCTATGATAAATCCCTATAGAACCCTATGATAGATCCCTATAGTACCCTATGATAGATCATATAGATCCCTTTGATAGATCCCTATAGAATCCTATGATAGATCCTTACAGACCAGTATCGAACCCTATGATAGATCCTTACAGACCCCTATGATAGAGCCCTATAGAACCCTATGATATATCATATAGATCCCTTTGATAGATCCCTATAGAACCCTATGATAGATCCTATAGAACCCTATGATAGATCCTTGCAGACCCCTATGATAAACCCCTATAGAACCCTATGATAGATCCCTATAGAACCCTATGATAGCTCATATAGATCCCTTTGATAGATCCCTATAGAACCCTATGATAGATCCTATAGATCCCTTTGATAGATCCCTATAGAACCCTATGATAGATCCTATAGATCCATTTGATAGATCTCTATAGAACCCTATGATAGATCCTATAGATCCCTATGATAGATCCTATAGAACCCTATGATAGATCCTTGCAGACCCCTATGATAGATCCTTGCAGACCCCTATGATAGAACCATATGATAAATCCCTATAGAACCCTATGATAGATCCTTACAGACCCCTATAGAGCCCTATGATAGATCCTTACAGACCCCTATAGACCCCTATGATAGATCCTTACATACCCCTATGATAGACCCCTATAGAACCCTATGATAGATCCTTACATACCCCTATGATAGATCCTTACAGACCCCTATAGAGCCCTATGATAGATCCTTACAGACCCCCTATGATAGATCCTATAGAACCCTATGATAGATCCTTGCAGACCCCTATGATAGAACCATATGATAAATCCCTATAGAACCCTATGATAGATCCCTACAGACCCCAATTATAGGCCCCTAGAGAACCCTACGAAAGATCCCCACACATCCCTTTGATAGATCTCTACTGATCCTTATGATAGATCCTTACAGATCCCTTTGATAGACCCATATGATAGGCCCCTAGAGAACCCTATGATAGATCCTATAGAACCCTATGATAGATCCTTACAGACCAGTATAGAACCCTATGATAGATCCTTACAGACCCCTATGATAAATCCCTATAGAACACTATGATAGATCCCTATAGAACCCTATGATAGATCATATAGATCCCTTTGATAGATCCCTATAGAACCCTATGATATATCCTATAGAACCCTATGATAGATCCTTGCAGACCCCTATGATAAACCCCTATAGAACCCTATGATAGATCCCTATAGAACCCTATGATAGATCCTATAGATCCCTTTGATAGATCCCTATAGAACCCTATGATAGATCATATAGATCCCTTTGATAGATCCCTATAGAACCCTATGATAGATCCTATAGATCCATTTGATAGATCTCTGTAGAACCCTATGATAGATCCTATAGATCCCTTTGATAGATCCCTATAGAACCCTATGATAGATCCTATAGATCCCTATAGAACCCTATGATAGATCCTATAGATCCCTATGATAGATCCTATAGAACCCTATGATAGATCCTTGCAGACCCCTATGATAGATCCTTGCAGACCCCTATGATAGAACCATATGATAAATCCCTATAGAACCCTATGATAGATCCCTACAGACCCCAATTATAGGCCCCTAGAGAACCCTACTATAGATCCCCACACATCCCTTTGATAGATCTCTACTGATCCTTATGATAGATCCTTACTGATCCCTTTGATAGACCCATATGATAGGCCCCTAGAGAACCCTATGTTAGATCCTATAGAACCCTATGATAGATCCTTACAGACCAGTATAGAACCCTATGATAGATCCTTACAGATCCCTATGATAAATCCCTATAGAACCCTATGATAGATCCCTATAGTACCCTATGATAGATCATATAGATCCCTTTGATAGATCCCTATAGAATCCTATGATAGATCCTTACAGACCAGTATCGAACCCTATGATAGATCCTTACAGACCCCTATGATAGAGCCCTATAGAACCCTATGATATATCATATAGATCCCTTTGATAGATCCCTATAGAACCCTATGATAGATCCTATAGAACCCTATGATAGATCCTTGCAGACCCCTATGATAAACCCCTATAGAACCCTATGATAGATCCCTATAGAACCCTATGATAGCTCATATAGATCCCTTTGATAGATCCCTATAGAACCCTATGATAGATCCTATAGATCCCTTTGATAGATCCCTATAGAACCCTATGATAGATCCTATAGATCCATTTGATAGATCTCTATAGAACCCTATGATAGATCCTATAGATCCCTATGATAGATCCCTATAGAACCCTATGATAGATCCTATAGATCCCTATAGAACCCTATGATAGATCCCTACAGACCCCAATTATAGGCCCCTAGAGAACCCTATGATAGATCCCCACACATCCCTTTGATAGATCTCTACTGATCCTTATGATAGATCCCTACAGATCCCTTTGTTACAATGCAGGTAACGCTAAGGCTAACGCTTCAGACTACGGAATCTCCGCCTGCAATTCCGCTTACTAAAATGTATTGTAGTGCAGTGAATGGGTTTCTGTCCCTAAATTCACACTTTGGAATTTGTGAACGGAAAATCTGCTTGGAAATTTCCGCCTGAAGAATGGAGTTGCTCTTTCTTCAGGCAGAAATACTCGCGGAACACATTGCCGTCTATTGGAGACTGCAGTGTCCGCGCGGTCCTAGTGTCCGCACTGTATATGTTCTGCCCGGAGATTCCGTAGTCTGAACCGAGCCTTAGTGTCTTATCCGCAGCAGAAACACAAAAGGATCCCGCCCTGTGCACCAATTTTCTCATGTAGAAAAACATTTTTGTGCGGGTCTAATTTTGCATAAAAAGGGATTTATTTATTTTATTTTGCCCCCTCCCATAACGAGGGCGGGGCTTAAGGGCGGCACAGTCTCTTATGCACCAACATGATACTGCCTGCCAAACTACTGTATCTAAGCCTGTCCTGTATGATACTGTATGCAGAGCTGCTGTATCTAAGCCTGTCCTGTGTGATACTGTGTGCAGAGCTGCTGTATCTAAGCCTGTCCTGTGTGATACTGTGTGCAGAGCTGCTGTATCTAAGCTTGTCCTGTATGATACTGTGTGCAGAGCTGTTGTATCTAAGCCTGTCCTGTGTGATACTGTGTGCAGAGCTGCTGTATCTAAGCCTGTCCTGTGTGATATTGTGTGCAGAGCTGTTGTATCTAAGCCTGTCCTGTATGATACTGTGTGCAGAGCTGTTGTATCTAAGCCTGTCCTGTGTGATACTGTGTGCAGAGCTGTTGTATCTAAGCCTGTCCTGTGTGATACTGTGTGCAGAGCTGCTGTATCTAAGCCTATCCTGTGTGATACTGTGTGCAGAGCTGCTGTATCTAAGCCTGTTCTGTGTGATACTGTGTACAGAGCTGCTGTATCTAAGCCTGTCCTGTGTGATACTGTGTGCAGAGCTGCTGTATCTAAGCCTGTTCTGTGTGATACTGTGTACAGAGCTGCTGTATCTAAGCCTGTCCTGTGTGATACTGTGTGCAGAGCTGCTGTATCTAAGCCTGTCCTGTGTGATACTGTGTGCAAAGCTGCTGTATCTAAGCCTGTCCTGTGTGATACTGTGTGCAGCGCTTCTGTATCTAAGCCTGTCCTGTGTGATACTGTGTGCAGAGCTGCTGTATCTAAGCTTGTCCTGTGTGATACTTCCTGATGAACCATTGTATCTAAGCCTTTGCTATTTAAAGAGGTTCTTGTCACGATTCGGCAGGCTGGAGGTGGATCCTCTGTGCCAGAGAGGGATTGGCGTGGACCGTGCTAGTGGACCGGTTCTAAGTCACTACTGGTATTCACCAGAGCCCGCCGCAAAGCAGGATGGTCTTGCAGCGGCGGTAGTGACCAGGTCGTATCCACTAGCAACGGCTCAACCTCTCTGACTGCTGAGATAAGCGCGGTACAAGGGAGTAGGCAGAAGCAAGGTCGGACGTAGCAGAAGGTCAGGGCAGGCAGCAAGGATCGTAGTCAGGGGCAACGGCAAGAGGTCAGGAACACAGGCTAGGAACACACAAGGGAACGCTTTCACTGGCACGATGGCAACAAGATCCGGCGAGGGAGTGCAGGGGAAGTGAGGTATAAGTAGGGAGTGCACAGGTGAGAATACTGATTAGGCCTGCTGCGCCAATCAGTGGCGCAGCGGCCCTTTAAATGCCCTAAGGAGCGGGGCCGCGCGCGCCGGGACAACACAGACGGGGAACGGGTCAGGTACGGGAGCCGAGATGCGCATCGCGAGCGGGCGCGTCCCGCATCGCGAATCGCATCCCGGCTGGGAGTAATATCGCAGCGCACCCGGTCAGCAGGTCTGACCGGGGCGCTGCGAATGAGAGAACGCTGCGAGCGCTCCGGGGAGGAGCGGGGACCCGGAGCGCTCGGCGTAACAGTTCTCCAGTGGAAAAAAAACATTTTTTCATATAAACTGGCACCAAAAAGTTATACAGATTTGTAAATTACTTCTATTAAGTAGCTCCACAGGAAGTTGTGTAGTTCTTTCCTGTCTGACCACAGTGCTCTCTGCTGACACCTCTGTCCATATCAGGAACTGTCCGGAGCAGGAGAGGTTTGCTATGGGCATTTCCTCCTTCTCTGGACAGTTCCTGACATGGACAGAGGTGTCAGCAGAGAGCACTGTGGTCAGACTGGAAAGAACTACACAACTTCCTGTGGAGCATACTGCAGCTGATAAGTATTGGAAGGATTAAGATTTTTTAATAGAAGTAATTTACAAATCTGTAAAACTTTCCGGAGCCAGTTGATATGAAAAAAAAAAAATAGTTTTCCACCAGAGTACCCCTTTAATACTGTATGCTGAGCTGCTATATCTAAGTCCATACTGTGTGATACTGTGTGCAGAGCTGCTGTATCTAAGTCTATACTGTGTGATACTGTGTGCAGAGCTGCTGTATCTAAGTCCATACTGTGTGATACTGTGTGCAGAGCTGCTGTATCTAAGTCTATACTGTGTGATACTGTGTGCAGAGCTGCTGTATCTAAGCCTGTCCTGTGTAATACTGCCTGCTGAACCATTGTATCTAAGCCTGTCCTGTGTGACTGACTTTAAAGGGGTACTCTGCTGCTGCTCAGCATTTGGGACAAACTGTTCTGAACGCTGGAGTCGGGAGCGTGTGATGTCATAGCCCCGCCCCCTCATTACGTAACTTCCTGCCCCCTCAATGCAAGTCTATGGGAGGGGGTGTGACAGCATGAGGGGGCGGGGCTATGACGTTACGAGCTCCCGACTCCAGCGTTCAGAACACTTTGTTCCAAATGCTGAGCAGCAGAGTACCCCTTTAAAGGCAATTGTGGGACTTGTAGTACGCTTGTTACCTTACTTTAGATTTGACTTACACTGAGGTGAACTGAAGACTTGACTGGATTTTCACACAGTAATGTGACGGCTGTCGGGGCCGCTGGAGAAAAAATACTGCTTGTGCGTCTTCCCGCTATTCCCATCAAAAACAACGGCGCCCGACAAACCCCATAATAGTAAATCGGAGCCGTCGGGACCCGTTGTGCCCAATCACGAGAACGACCGTTAAAGGCACAAAAAATAAAAGAGAGACTTTAACGACCGTTCCTGACAGGGCACCACGGCATCATGAAAGGGGCCGAACTTATGTATCTAATCCTATCATGTGTCAGTATACAGTGCGGAAAATAAGTACAGTGACCCCCGACCTACGATGGCCCCGACATACCATATATATACAGTGCCCCCCCCGACCTACGATGGCCCCGACATACCATATATATACAGTGACCCCCGACCTACGATGGCCCCGACATACCATATATATACAGTGCCCCCCCGACCTACGATGGCCCCGACATACCATATATATACAGTGACCCCAGACCTACGATGGCCCCGACATACCATATATATACAGTGACCCCCCCCCCGACCTACGATGGCCCCGACATACCATATATATACAGTGACCCCCGACCTACGATGGCCCCGACATACCATATATATATACAGTGACCCCCGACCTACGATGGCCCCGACATACCATATATATATATACAGTGACCCCCGACCTACGATGGCCCCGACATACCATATATATACAGTGACCCCCCGACCTACGATGGCCCCGACATACCATATATATACAGTGACCCCCCGACCTACGATGGCCCCGACATACCATATATATACAGTGACCCCCCGACATACCAGATATTTACAGTGACCCCCCGACCTACGATGGCCCCGACATACCATATATATATACAGTGACCCCCCGACCTACGATGGTCCCGACATACCATATATATACAGTGACCCCCCGACCTACGATGACCCCGACATACCATATATATACAGTGACCCCCCCGACCTACGATGGCCCCGACATACCATATATATACAGTGACCCCCCCGACCTACGATGGCCCCGACATACCATATATATACAGTGACCCCCGACATACCATATATATACAGTGACCCCCGACATACCATATATATACAGTGACCCCCCCCGACCTACGATGGCCCCGACATACCATATATACAGTGACCCCCGACATACCATATATATACAGTGACCCCCGACCTACAATGGCCCCGACATACCATATATATACAGTGACCCCCCCGACCTATGATGGCCCCTACATACCATATATATACAGTGACCCCCCGACCTACGATGGCCCCGACATACCATATATATATACAGTGACCCCCGACCTACGATGGCCCCGACATATCATATATATACAGTGACCCCCCGACCTACGATGGCCCCTACATACCATATATATACAGTGACCCCCGACCTACGATGGCCCCGACATACCATATATATACAGTGACCCCCCGACCTACGATGGCCCCGACATACCATATATATACAGTGACCCCCGACCTACGATGGCCCCGACATACCATATATATACAGTGACCCCCCGACCTACGATGGCCCGACATACCATATATATATACAGTGACCCCCCGACTTATGATGGCCCCGACATACCATATATATACAGTGACCCCCCGACCTACGATGGCCCCGACATACCATATATATATACAGTGACCCCCGACCTACGATGGCCCCGACATACCATATATATACAGTGACCCCCCGACCTACGATGGCCCCGACATACCATATATATATACAGTGACCCCCCGAACTACGATGGCCCCGACATACCATATATATACAGTGACCCCCGACCTACGATGGCCCCGACATACCATATATATACAGTGACCCCCCGACCTACGATGGCCCCGACATACCATATATATACAGTGACCCCCCGACCTACGATGGCCCCGACATACCATATATATATACAGTGACCCCCGACCTACGATGGCCCCGACATACCAAATATATACAGTGACCCCCGACCTACGATGGCCCCGACATACCATATATATATACAGTGACCCCCTACCTACGATGGCCCCGACATACCATATATATACAGTGACCCCCCGACCTACGATGGCCCCGACATACCATATATATACAGTGACCCCCCGACCTACGATGGCCCCGACATACCATATATATACAGTGACCCCCCGACCTACGATGGCCCCGACATACCATATATATATACAGTGACCCCCGACCTACGATGGCCCCGACATACCATATATATACAGTGACCCCCCGACCTACGATGGCCCCGACATACCATATATATATACAGTGACCCCCTACCTACGATGGCCCCGACATACCATATATATATACAGTGACCCCCAACCTACGATGGCCCCGACATACCATATATATACAGTGACCCCCCGACCTACGATGGCCCCGACATACCATATATATATACAGTGACCCCCGACCTATGATGGCCCCGACATACCATATATATACAGTGACCCCCCGACATACCAGATATTTACAGTGACCCCCCGACCTACGATGGCCCGACATACCATATATATATACAGTGACCCCCCGACCTACGATGGCCCCGACATACCATATATATACAGTGACCCCCCGACCTACGATGGCCCCGACATACCATATATATATACAGTGACCCCCGACCTACGATGGCCCCGACATACCATATATATACAGTGACCCCCCGAACTACGATGGCCCCGACATACCATATATATACAGTGACCCCCCGACCTACGATGGCCCCGACATACCATATATATACAGTGACCCCCGACCTACGATGGCCCCGACATACCATATATATACAGTGACCCCCCCCCCAACCTACGATGGCCCCGACATACCATATATATACAGTGACCCCCCGACCTACGATGGCCCCGACATACCATATATATACAGTGACCCCCCGACCTACCATATATATACAATGACCCCCCGACATACGATCATTTCAGCATACGATCGCTCTCAGAGTCCATCACATGGTGAAGGCAGCATCAACATCCGATGCTTTTGTATGTCGGGGCCATCGCATAAACGGCTATCCTACAGCACAGACTGCTTCAGCTGCCCCCGGATAGCCGTTTACGGTGCCCCGTGTGGTCCGCTGACAATCACTTACCTGTCCTCGGGGCTCCGGCGCGTCCTCTTCGGGATCCCCTGCATCGTCGGTGCTCTCCATCCTCGTCATCACGTTGCTGTGCAGGCCGTCCCGTCATCCAATAGGAGCGGCGTGCGTAGCGTCGTGATGGCAGCGACGGAGAGCGAGGATGCCGGGGAAGCAGAGGCCTTACCGGAGCGTCGGGGACACCTCGGGGGCGCGGCGACAGCGATGGAAGGCGACATCCCGGGCAGCAGTGACGGTCCGGAGCAGCGGGGACAGGTGAGTACAACTTCGTCTAACAGTGGTCTACAACCTGCGGACCTCCAGATGTTGCAAAACTACAACACCCAGCATGCCCGGACAGCCAACGGCTGTCCGGGCATGCTGGGTGTTGTAGTTTTGCAACATCTGGAGGTCCGCAGGTTGTAGACCACTGTCCTATACTTTACATTGCATGGATCCCTCAACATACGATGGTTTCAACAAACGATGGTCCATTTGGAACGGATTCCCATCGTATGTTGAGGGATCACTGTATTTGGTCACCTACAAACAAGTAAGATTTCTGGCTCTCACAGACCTGTAACTTCTTCTGTAAGAGTCTCCTCTGTCCTCCACTTGTTACCTGTATTAATGGCTCCTGTTTGAACTTGTTATCAGTATAAAAGACACCTGTCCACAACCTCAAACAGTCACACTCCAAACTCCACTATGGCCAAGAACAAAGAGCTGGCGAAGGACACCAGAAACAAAATTGTAGGCCTGCACCAGGCTGGGAAGACTGAATCTGCAATAGGCAAGCAGCTTGGTGTGAAGAAATCAATTGTGGGAGAAATTATTAGAAAATGGAAGACATTCAAGACACTGATAATCTCCTTCGATCTTGGGCTCCACACAAGATTTCACCCCGTGGTGTCAAAATGATCACAAGAACGGTGAGCAAAAATCCCAGAACCACACGGGGGGACCTAGTGAATGACCTGCAGAGAGCTGGGACCAGAGTAACAAAGTCTACCATCAGTAACACACTACACCGCCAGGGACTCAAATCTTGCAGTGCCAGACGTGTCCCCCTGCTTAAGCCAGTACATGTCCGGGCCTGTCTGAAGTTTGCTAGAGAGCATTTGGATGATCCAGAAGAGGATTGGGAGAATGTCATATGACCAGATGAAACCAAAGTAGAACTTTTTGGTAAATACTCAACTTGTCATGTTTGGAGGAGAAAGAATTCTGAGTTGCATCCAAAGAACATCATACCTACTGTGAAGCATGGGGGTGGAGACATCAGGCTTTGGGGCTGTTTTTCTGCTAAGGGACCAGGACGACTGATCCGTGTAAAGGAAAGAATGAATGGGGCCACGTATTGTGAGATTATGAGTGAAAACCTCCTTCCATCATCAAGGGCATTGAAGATGAAACATGGCTGGGTCTTTCAGCATGACAATGATCCCAAACACACCGCCCGGGCAACAAAGGAGTGACTTCATAAGAAGCATTTCAAGGTCCTGGAGTGGCCTAGCCAGTCTCCAGATCTCAACCCCATAGAAAACCTTTGAAGGGAGTTGAAAGTCCGTGTTGCCCAGCGACAGCCCCAAAACATCACTGCTCTAGAGGAGATCTGCATGGAGGAATGGGCCAAAATACCAGCAACAGTGTGTGAGAACCTTGTGAAGACAGAAATCATGTGACCTCTGTCATTACCAACAGTGTGTGAGAACCTTGTGAAGACAGAAAACATGTGACCTCTGTCATTACCAACAGTGTGTGAGAACCTTGTGAAGACAGAAAACATGTGACCTCTGTCATTACCAACAGTGTGTGAGAACCTTGTGAAGACAGAAATCATGTGACCTCTGTCATTACCAACAGTGTGTGAGAACCTTGTGAAGACAGAAATCATGTGACCTCTGTCATTACCAACAGTGTGTGAGAACCTTGTGAAGACAGAAATCATGTGACCTCCGTCATTACCAACAGTGTGTGAGAACCTTGTGAAGACAGAAAACATGTGACCTCTGTCATTACCAACAGTGTGTGAGAACCTTGTGAAGACAGAAAACATGTGACCTCTGTCATTGCCAACAAAGGGATATAACAAAGGATCGAGATGAACTTTTGTTATTGACCAAATACTTATTTTCCTCCGTAATTTGCTAATAAATTCTTTAATAATCGGACAATGTGATTTTATGGATTTTTTTCTCATTCTGTCTCATAGTTGAGGTTATAACCTATGATGATAATTACAGCCTCATCTTTATAAGGGGGAGAACTTGTACAATTGGGGGCTGAATAAATACTCTTTTGCCCCCCTGTACATGGTGTATCTAATCCTGTTGTGTGATACTGTCAGTATATCTGGTGTATCTAATCCTGTTGTGTGATACTGTCAGTATATCTGGTGTATCTAATCCTGTTGTGTGATACTGTCAGTATATCTGGTGTATCTAATCCTGTTGTGTGATACTGTCAGTATATCTGGTGTATCTAATCCTGTTGTGTGATATTGTCAGTATAGCTGTTGTATCTAATCCTATCATGTGTGATACTGTCAGTATAACTCCTGTATCTTATCCTGTTGTGTATACTGTAGCTGGTGTATCTAAGCCTGTTGTGTGATACTGTAGCTCGTGTATCTAAGCCTGTTGTGTGATACTGTCAGTATATCTGTTGTATCTAATCCTGTTGTATGATACTGTCAGTATATCTGGTGTATCTAATCCTGTTGTATGATACTGTCAGTATACCTGGTGTATCTAATCATGTTGTGTGATACTGTCAGTATAACTTATGTATCTAATCCTGTTGTTTGATACTGTCAGTATATCTGGTGTATCTAATCCTGTTGTGTGATACTGTCAGTATAGCTGGTGTATCTAATACTATCATGTGTGATACTGTCAGTATAACTCGTGTATGTAATCCTGTTGTGTGATACTGTAGCTGGTGTATCTAAGCCTGTTGTGTGATACTGTAGCTCGTGTATCTAAGCCTGTTGTGTGATACTGTAGCTGGTGTATCTAAGCCTGTTGTGTGATACTGTCAGTATATCTGTTGTATCTAATTCTGTTGTATGATACTGTCAGTATATCTGGTGTATCTAATCATGTTGTGTGATACTGTCAGTATATCTGGTGTATCTAATCCTGTTGTGTAATACTGTCAGTATAGCTGGTGTATCTAATACTATCATGTGTGATACTGTCAGTATAACTCGTGTATGTAATCCTGTTGTGTGATACTGTAGCTGGTGTATCTAAGCCTATGATGTTCTAGTTGTGATACATGGGCCTCTATGACTGCTGACCCTGTCACATGACTACACACGTGACATCTGACGCCGCACACTAAACTCATCCGTCAGTCACTAGATGGCGCTCCAGCGCCGCGTCCTCCTCTCCTCAGCCTCTACCATCCCTGACATGCTGATCACGTGTCATCAGTGAACGCTGTAGGCTGCAATACCCGCCGGCGTCCGGTAGATGTCGCAGTGATCGTTGACGGTAAGAGAGAGGCGTGTCCGCCGTCGTTCTGGTCCAGGAGGCCGTCTCTATGGTCAGGTTCCAGGGGACGCCATTTTGGTGCGCGCTTTGTTATGGTTTGTTAGGAGCAGGAAGCGGGCAGCGGCTGTGAGAGGACAGCGGGACTCCTGGGGTGAACGAGGCCCGAGTGTGAGCGCCGCTACAGGTGAGGCTGCGGGGGGCGTCACGTGGTGCGCGGAGGGGCCCCTGCTCTGTGGCCCTGTCACTGGCGGCCTGCTCTGTGGTTCCCGGGGTCCGGCTGTGTGTGACTCCCTGCAGCTGCCTGGCCCCGACCCTGCTGTATACCCCGGCCTGTGACGTCACATGGAGCCATGTGTACCCCGAGTGCGAGCCCGCTCACGTGACGTCAGACCCGGCTCTGTTTACACCGTGTCACGTGGTCGTTGCCCGCAGAGCTTACACTCACATCTCCCCGACACACTGTGCCGGACCCTTAGCTGTGTGAGACCAGGTCTGTGGGGGGTGTACACTGATACACTGTGCCGGACCCTCAGCTGTGTGAGACCAGGTCTGTGGGGGGTGTACACTGATACACTGTGCCGGACCCTCAGCTGTGTGAGACCAGGGCTGGGGGGGTGTACACTGACACACTGTGCCGGACCCTCAGCTGTGTGAGACCAGGGGGGGTGAACACTGATAAACTGTACCGGACCCTCAGCTGTGTGAGACCAGGGCTGGGGGGGTGTACACTGATACACTGTACCGGACCCTCAGCTGTGTGAGACCAGGTCTGTGGGGGGGGGTGTACACTGATACACTGTGCCGGACCCTCAGCTGTGTGAGACCAGGGCTGGGGGGGTGTACACTGATACACTGTACCGGACCCTCAGCTGTGTGAGACCAGGTCTGTGGGGGGTGAACACTGATACACTGTGTGAGACCAGGGCTGGGGAGTGTACACTGACACACTGTGCCGGACCCTCAGCTGTGTGAGGAGAGGGCTGGGGGGAGGGGGTGTACACTGACACACTGTGCCGGACCCTTAGCTGTGTGAGACCAGGTCTGTGGGGGGTGTACACTGATACACTGTACCGGACCCTCAGCTGTGTGAGACCAGGTCTGTGGGGGGGTGTACACTGATACACTGTACCGGACCCTCAGCTGTGTGAGACCAGGTCTGTGGGGGGGGGGGGGGGGTGTACACTGATACACTGTGCCGGACCCTCAGCTGTGTGAGACCAGGTCTGTGGGGGGGGGTGTACACTGATACACTGTGCCGGACCCTCAGCTGTGTGAGACCAGGGCTGGGGGGGTGTACACTGATACACTGTACCGGACCCTCAGCTGTGTGAGACCAGGTCTGTGGGGGGTGAACACTGATACACTGTGTGAGACCAGGGCTGGGGAGTGTACACTGACACACTGTGCCGGACCCTCAGCTGTGTGAGGAGAGGGCTGGGGGGAGGGGGTGTACACTGACACACTGTGCCGGACCCTTAGCTGTGTGAGACCAGGTCTGTGGGGGGTGTACACTGATACACTGTGCCGGACCCTCAGCTGTGTGAGACCAGGTCTGTGGGGGGTGTACACTGATACACTGTACCGGACCCTCAGCTGTGTGAGACCAGGTCTGTGGGGGGGGGGGGGGGGTGTACACTGACACACTGTGCCGGACCCTTAGCTGTGTGAGACCAGGTCTGTGGGGGGTGTACACTGATACACTGTGCCGGACCCTCAGCTGTGTGAGACCAGGTCTGTGGGGGGTGTACACTGATACACTGTGCCGGACCCTCAGCTGTGTGAGACCAGGTCTGTGGGGGGTGTACACTGACACACTGTGCCGGACCCTCAGCTGTGTGAGACCAGGTCTGTGGGGGGGGGGGGGGGGTGTACACTGATACACTGTGCCGGACCCTCAGCTGTGTGAGACCAGGGCTGGGGAGTGTACACTGACACACTGTGCCGGACCCTTAGCTGTGTGAGACCAGGTCTGTGGGGGGTGTACACTGATACACTGTGCCGGACCCTCAGCTGTGTGAGACCAGGTCTGTGGGGGGTGTACACTGATACACTGTGCCGGACCCTCAGCTGTGTGAGACCAGGGCTGGGGGGGGGGGGGGGTGTACACTGACACACTGTGCCGGACCCTCAGCTGTGTGAGACCAGGGCTGCAGGGGGGTGTACACTGATACACTGTGCCGGACCCTCAGCTGTGTGAGGCCAGGGGGGGTGAACACTGATAAACTGTACCGGACCCTCAGCTGTGTGAGACCAGGTCTGTGGGGGGTGTACACTGATACACTGTACCGGACCCTCAGCTGTGTGAGACCAGGTCTGTGGGGGGGGGGGGGGGGGGTGTACACTGACACACTGTGCCGGACCCTTAGCTGTGTGAGACCAGGTCTGTGGGGGGTGTACACTGATACACTGTGCCGGACCCTCAGCTGTGTGAGACCAGGTCTGTGGGGGGTGTACACTGATACACTGTGCCGGACCCTCAGCTGTGTGAGACCAGGTCTGTGGGGGGTGTACACTGACACACTGTGCCGGACCCTCAGCTGTGTGAGACCAGGTCTGTGGGGGGGGGGGGGGGGGGGTGTACACTGATACACTGTGCCGGACCCTCAGCTGTGTGAGACCAGGGCTGGGGAGTGTACACTGACACACTGTGCCGGACCCTTAGCTGTGTGAGACCAGGTCTGTGGGGGGTGTACACTGATACACTGTGCCGGACCCTCAGCTGTGTGAGACCAGGTCTGTGGGGGGTGTACACTGATACACTGTGCCGGACCCTCAGCTGTGTGAGACCAGGGCTGGGGGGGGGGGGGGTGTACACTGACACACTGTGCCGGACCCTCAGCTGTGTGAGACCGGGTCTGTGGGGGGTGTACACTGATACACTGTGCCGGACCCTCAGCTGTGTGAGACCAGGGCTGGGGGGGGGGGGGTGTACACTGATACACTGTGCCGGACCCTCAGCTGTGTGAGACCAGGGCTGGGGGGGGGGGGGTGTACACTGACACACTGTGCCGGACCCTCAGCTGTGTGAGACCAGGGCTGGGGGGGGGGGGTGTACACTGATACACTGTGCCGGACCCTCAGCTGTGTGAGACCAGGGCTGGGGGGGGGTGTACACTGACACACTGTGCCGGACCCTCAGCTGTGTGAGACCAGGGCTGCAGGGGGGTGTACACTGATACACTGTGCCGGACCCTCAGCTGTGTGAGACCAGGGCTGGGGGGGGTGTACACTGACACACTGACACACTGTTCCGGACCCTCAGCTGTGTGAGACCAGGGCTGCAGGGGGGTGTACACTGACACACTGTGCCGGACCCTCAGCTGTGTGAGACCAGGGCTGCAGGGGGTGTACACTGACACACTGTGCCGAACCCTCAGCTGTATGAGGACAGGGGGGGGAGGGGGTGTGTGCACTGACACGCTGTGCCGGACCCTCAGCTGTGTGAGATCAGGACTGGGGGGGGGGGGGGTGTACACTGACACACTGTGCCAGACCCTCAGCTGTGTGAGGACAGGACTGGGGGGGGGTACGCTGTGTGAGGACTGTATGGATTCACTCCTATGGGCTCTTATGGATCTGGGGAACTTTGTTATAGGCTTCACCTTTATCACTTGTCACAGCTGAGGGTTTGGTTCAGTTGTGTGGGGTCTGATTCACCTTTATCACTTGTCACAGCTGAGGGTTTGGTTCAGTTGTGTGGGGTCTGATTCACCTTTATCACTTGTCACAGCTGAGGGTTTGTTTCAGTTGTGTGGGGTCTGATTCACCTTTATCACTTGTCACAGCTGAGGGTTTGGTTCAGTTGTGTGGGGTCTGATCTCTCCTCGGTGCCGTCTGTTCGATTTCTTATTGATGGGATTTTTGTCTTATTTTACTGTTAACATCAGGGTTTCCCAATGTGTGGCGTCAGAACTACAACTCCCAGCATGACCTGACAGCCGCGCGGTTACTACACTACAACTCCCAGCATGACCTGACGGCCGCGCGGTTACTACACTACAACTCCCAGATTGACCTGACGGCCGCTCGGTTACTACACTACAACTCCCAGCGTGACCTGACGGCCGCGCGGTTACTACACTACAACTCCCAGCGTGACCTGACGGCCGCTCGGTTACTACACTACAACTCCCAGCGTGACCTGACAGCCGCTCGGTTACTACACTACAACTCCCAGCATGACCTGACGGCCGCGCGGTTACTGCACTACAACTCCCAGCATGACCTGACGGCCGCGCGGTTACTACACTACAACTCCCAGCATGACCTGACAGCCGCGCGGTTACTACACTACAACTCCCAGATTGACCTGACGGCCGCTCGGTTACTACACTACAACTCCCAGCGTGACCTGACGGCCGCGCGGTTACTACACTACAACTCCCAGCATGACCTGACAGCCGCGCGGTTACTACACTACAACTCCCAGATTGACCTGACGGCCGCTCGGTTACTACACTACAACTCCCAGCATGACCTGACGGCCGCGCGGTTACTACACTACAACTCCCAGCATGACCTGACGGCCGCGCGGTTACTGCACTACAACTCCCAGCATGACCTGACGGCCGCTCGGTTACTACACTACAACTCCCAGCATGACCTGACGGCCGCGCGGTTACTGCACTACAACTCCCAGCATGACCTGACGGCCGCGCGGTTACTACACTACAACTCCCAGCATGACCTGACAGCCGCGCGGTTACTACACTACAACTCCCAGATTGACCTGACGGCCGCTCGGTTACTACACTACAACTCCCAGCGTGACCTGACGGCCGCGCGGTTACTACACTACAACTCCCAGCGTGACCTGACAGCCGCGCGGTTACTACACTACAACTCCCAGATTGACCTGACGGCCGCTCGGTTACTACACTACAACTCCCAGCATGACCTGACGGCCGCGCGGTTACTACACTACAACTCCCAGCATGACCTGACGGCCGCGCGGTTACTGCACTACAACTCCCAGCGTGACCTGACGGCCGCACGGTTACTGCACTACAACTCCCAGCGTGACCTGACGGCCGCACGGTTACTGCACTACAACTCCCAGCGTGACCTGACAGCCGCTCGGTTACTACACTACAACTCCCAGCGTGACCGGACAGCCGCTCGGTTAGTACACCTCCCAGCATGACCTGACAGCCGCGCGGTTACTGCACTACAACTCCCAGCGTGACCTGACGGCCGCGCGGTTACTGCACTACAACTCCCAGCGTGACCTGACGGCCGCGCGGTTACTGCCCTACAACTCCCAGCGTGACCTGACAGCCGCTCGGTTAGTACACCTCCCAGCATGACCTGACAGCCGCGCGGTTACTGCACTACAACTCCCAGCGTGACCTGACGGCCGCGCGGTTACTGCACTACAACTCCCAGCGTGACCTGACAGCCGCTCGGTTAGTACACCTCCCAGCATGACCTGACAGCCGCGCGGTTACTGCACTACAACTCCCAGCGTGACCTGACGGCCGCGCGGTTACTGCACTACAACTCCCAGCGTGACCTGACGGCCGCGCGGTTACTGCCCTACAACTCCCAGCGTGACCTGACAGCCGCTCGGTTAGTACACCTCCCAGCATGACCTGACAGCCGCGCGGTTACTGCACTACAACTCCCAGCGTGACCTGACGGCCGCGCGGTTACTGCACTACAACTCCCAGCGTGACCTGACGGCCGCGCGGTTACTGCCCTACAACTCCCAGCGTGACCTGACGGAAGCGCGGTTACTGCCCTACAACTCCCAGCGTGACCTGACGGCCGCGCGGTTACTGCCCTACAACTCCCAGCGTGACCTGACGGCCGCGCGGTTACTGCCCTACAACTCCCAGCGTGACCTGACGGCCGCGCGGTTACTGCCCTACAACTCCCAGCGTGACCTGACGGCCGCGCGGTTACTGCCCTACAACTCCCAGCGTGACCTGACGGCCGCGCGGTTACTGCCCTACAACTCCCAGCGTGACCTGACGGCCGCGCGGTTACTGCCCTACAACTCCCAGCGTGACCTGACGGCCGCGCGGTTACTGCCCTACAACTCCCAGCGTGACCTGACGGCCGCGCGGTTACTGCCCTACAACTCCCAGCGTGACCTGACGGCCGCGCGGTTACTGCCCTACAACTCCCAGCGTGACCTGACGGCCGCGCGGTTACTGCCCTACAACTCCCAGCGTGACCTGACGGCCGCGCGGTTACTGCCCTACAACTCCCAGCATGACCTGACGGCCGCGCGGTTACTGCACTACAACTCCTTTAAATGGCCGTTTAAACGCTCTAAACTAAGTGAGGTCACGTGACCAGGTTTGGCTGACACCTGATAGCAGTAGATCTTCCTGTGTTCCGTTTCCTACGGTTTTACGAGTCGTTACGCGCAGCGGCCGCCGATCCATCGTGTGTCGTCCTGTGATGTCAATAAAGCTTCAGAATTATGGAACGACAAAAACTTTCCATAACTTCCCAATAGACATCGTAATGATGGGAGATGAGGCGTCTGGCAGCGGCTTACTCACGATGAGTCCTAGTGTGCTTAAGGGGCACCACGGAGGCGCCATTTTAGGATCTCTGCTTGCTGTCAGTGAATGTGAATATTTGTTTCCATTCATTAAACCTGCAGTTTTTGTTACTGTATCAGCATAGGCCTTTGGATGTCCATCCTGCAGTCCTCCAGCTGTTGCAAAACTACATCTCCCAGCATGCCCAGACAGCCAACGGCAAGACAATTCTCTGAGCTAAACGCACCAGCCGGGCACGTCGTTTATGTTCACAGGGGTGGATTTGTTACAGTAGCAGCCGTATGGGATCTGTAGGGCTTTTGTCCTGATGATCGGACCGGACCCCTCAGGACATCGCCGCCGCCTCCTCCTCTTCTATTACGAGGCATTACAGTATCTAAGCCGCTGAAATCCAAAGTGTGGTACAGTATCTAAGCTGCACCAGTCTGTACTTTTGTCCCTAATGCTTCTATTACAAGGCTAAAATCCACGGAGTGTGATACGGTATCTAAACTGCTCTGGTTATGAGGCTGAGATCCCGGAAGTGTGATAAGGTATCTAAGCTGCACCAGTCTGTACTTTTGTCTCAGATACTTCTATTACGAGACTGAGATCCAGTATGTGGTATCTAAGCTGCATCAGCTCTGTACTTGTGTCCCAGATTCTTGTGAGGAGGCTGAGATACAGTATCCAACCTGAATTGGTCTGTGTCCCAGATACTTCTATTATGAGACTAAGAATCAGTGTGTGTGTGTGATACAGTATCTAAGCCACACCAGTCTGTCCTTGTGTCTCAGATACTCCTGTTATGAGGCTGAGATCCAGGGAGTGTGATACAGTATCTAAGCCACTACAGTCTGTCCGTGTTTTCCAGATACTGTACTATTGAGATCCAGGTAGTGTGATGCGGTATCTAAGCTGCACCAGTTAGTCCTTGTGTTTCATATTTTCTATTATGAGGTTGAGATCCAGGGATTGCGATACGGTATCTAAGCCACTTATCTGTCCTATTGTCCCAGTTACTTGTAAAAAGGACGGGAGTATGTGATACAGTATCTAAGCTCTACCAGTCATTCCTTGTGTCCTAGATACCCCCCGTTATAAAGCTGAGATCCAGAGTATGTGATACAGTATCTAAGCTCTACCTGTCATTCCTTGTGTCCTAGATACTCTGGATCTCAGCTTCATAACGGGGGTATCTAGAACACAAGAAATGACTGGTGCAGCTTAGATACTGTATCACATACTCCCGGCCTTTCTACAAGTAACTGGGACAGATAGGTGGCTTAGATACAGTATCGCAATCCCTGAATCTTAACTTCATAACAGGAAAATATGAAACACAACGACAGACTGGTGCAGCTTAGATACCGCATCACACTACCTGGATCTCAGCTTCATAATGGGAGTATGTGATACAGTATCTAAGCTCTACCTGTCATTCCTTGTGTCCTAGATACCCCTGTTATAAAGCTGAGATCCAGAGTGTATGATACAGTATCTAAGCTGCACCAGTCATTCCTTGTGTCCTAGATTCTCCCATTATGAAGCTGAGATCCAGAGTATGTGATACAGTATCTAAGCTGCACCAGTCATTCCTTGTGTCCTAGATTCTCCCATTATGAAGCTGAGATCCAGAGTGTATGATACAGTATCTAAGCTGCACCAGTCATTCCTTGTGTCCTAGAAACCCCCTGTTATAAAGCTGAGATCCAGAGTATGTGATACGGTATCTAAGCCACCCGTCTGTCCCTGTGGGGGTGGGGGGGTGGTCACAGGCTCTTCCTCCTCTCCCGACACTTTCACAGAACGGTCAGGAACGCGCAGCGTTTCAGATTCCTTGGAGTCGCTTGCAGAGCATTGCTCAGACCGACACATTGCAGCAAACCCTGAGCTGTGAGGAGTATTTGCTCTCGGCTGCTTGATGTCATCTAGAAGTATCTTCATTCACTGATGGCAAGCAGAGATCTTACAATAAAGTGTCAGGACTCTGCAGGGTTTGTGGTCCGGAGCAGCTTCCTCAGGTTTTTCTTAGTCGGTGACTAATCTGGATCCTGTTTCTCCAGGATCTTCATTGTTGTCTCCATCACAAGGTGGTGGGGGGGGGTATTTATGGCTCCTCGGACCCCTTTTATTGAGGGGAGGGGGATATTGGCACAAAGATTTATTTTTATTTTTTTTTTGGTGGGGGGGGGGGGGTTAAAACTTGTCACAGCTGAGGATTTGTTTCTATTTAACCATTCGATGTGTGAGTGGAACCTCTGGAGCTGATACATTGTAACAAACAAGCGATCTGTGCTGCTGATTGCACTGGCTCTGCAGCTGTTGCAAAACTACAACTCCCAGCATGCCCAGACAGCCGTTGGCTGTCTGGGCATGCTGGGAGTTGTAGTTTTGCGTCAGCTGGCGAGCGCCTGGCTTAGGCTGCATTCACACCACGTTTTTTTGCAGTACTGTTCCCGTATCAGGTTTTTGATGAAAAACTGATTCCTTAAAACCGGACTGAACTGTATCAAAACGTGTAAAAATTTTACCCCGTATACGATTAAAAACTGTACACGGTTTGAAAAATTACGTCCGGTTGCATCCGTTAAAAAAAAAAAAAAAAAAAAAAATTTTGGTTGTTGTTGTTTATTATTTTTTTTAAAGATGAACGTTTTAACTTTTTCTTCATTATGAATAAAGTTTCACTTGTGTGATTGAAA
>NC_079195.1:233056265-233073765 GCF_029499605.1 Hyla sarda
GTTTAGGTTGGTGTGTCTGGTGTCTACGCTCTAGTGTAGGTTGGTGTGTCTGGTGTCTACGCTCTAGTGTAGGTTGCTGTCTCTCTCGGACAGGTGGGTAGTGTATACGCTCTGGTACACAGTGGGGATCAAAAGTTTGGGCACCCCAGGTAAAAAAAATTATTAATGTGTATTCAGAAGCCAAGGAAAGATGGAAAAATCTCCAAAAGGCATCAAATTACAGATTAAACATTCTTATAATATGTCACCAAAAGTTACATTTTATTTCCATCATTTACACTTTCAAAATAACAGAAAACAAAAAAATGGTGTCTGCAAAAGTTTGTGCCCCCTCCAGAGTTAATATCTTGTACTGCCCCCTTTAGCAAGTATCACAGCTTGTAAACGCTTTTTGTAGCAGCCAAGTCTTTCAATTCTTGTTTGAGGTATCTTTGTTCATTCTTCCCTACAAAAGTCTTCCAGTTCTTTGAGATTTCTGGGCTGTCTGTCACGCACTGCTCTTTTAAGGTCTATCCATAGATTTTCATTTATGTTGAGGTCAGGAGATTGTGAAGGCCATGGTAAAACCTTCAGTTTATGCCTCTTGATGTAATCCCCCGTGGATTTCGAGGTATGTTTAGGATCATTATCCATTTGTAGAAGCCATCCTCTCTTTAACTTCAGCTTTTTCACAGATGGCATCAAGTTAGCATCCAAAATTTGCTTACATTTTATTGAATCAATTTTTCCATCTACTCGTGAGATGTTCCCTGCATTATCGGCAAGGTAATTGCCGATACCAATAATGCCCAAAATCGTGATGATCGGCCATACCAATAATCGGTCGATCCCTAATTTTAACCTCATCAGTCCACAGAACTTGTTTCCAAAATGCATCAGGCTTGTCTATATGTTCATTTGCAAAGATCAAACGCTGATTTTTGTGGTGAGGACGTAGAAGAGGTTTTCTTCTGATGACTCTTCCATGAAGACCATATTTGTACAAGTATCTCTTTATAGTGGAATAGTGAACCACAACTCCAGTGTCTGCCAGATCTTTCTGGAGGGATTGTGCAGTCAAACGTGGGTTTTGAATTGTTTTTCTCACAATCCTGCGAGCTGTTCTATTTTTCTTGGTCTTCCAGATCTTGCTTTAACTTCCACTGTTCCTGATGACTGCCATTTCTTAATTACATTCCGAACAGAGGATATTGACATCTGAAAACATTTTCCTTTCTCCAGCTTTGTGAGCGTCAACTATTTTCAGTTTCAGATTTCAAAACTGCTTAGAAGAACCCATGGTGCTGATTGTTGGGGCAAGGTCAGAGGAATCTGGGCATTTAACCCCCTTCCCGCTATAGGACGTATGCATACGTCCAATCATCCGACAGATTCGCGCAATTGGACGTATGCATACGTCGTAGCGATCTCCGGCACTGCCGCAGGCAGCACAGGAGATCGGCGACGGGACGCGGCTGTCAATCAGTCGGAGTCCTGCCGGAGCCGGTATAGGTTTGGTGTGTCTGGTGTCTACGCTCTGGTGTAGGTTGGGGGATCTGGGGGGGGGTCTACGCTCTGGTCTAGGTTGGGGGGGGTCTGGGGGTGTCTACGCTCTGGTCTAGGTTGGGGGGTCTGGGGGGGTCTACGCTCTGGTCTAGGTTGGGGGGGGGGTCTACGCTCTGGTCTAGGTTGGGGGGGTCTACGCTCTGGTCTAGGTTGGGGGGGTCTACGCTCTGGTCTAGGTTGGGGGGTCTACGCTCTGGTCTAGGTTGGGGGGGTCTGGGGGGTCTACGCTCTGGTCTAGGTTGGGGGGGGTCTACGCTCTGGTCTAGGTTGGGGGGGGGTCTGGGGGGTCTACGCTCTGGTCTAGGTTGGGGGGGTCGTCTGGGGGGTCTACGCTCTGGTCTAGGTTGGGGGGGGTCGTCTGGGGGGTCTACGCTCTGGTCTAGGTTGGGGGGGGGTCGTCTGGGGGGTCTACGCTCTGGTCTAGGTTGGGGGGGGTCTGGGGGGTCTACGCTCTGGTCTAGGTTCTGGGGGGTCTGGGGGGTCTACGCTCTGGTCTAGGTTGGGGGGTCTACGCTCTGGTCTAGGTTGGGGGTCTACGCTCTGGTCTAGGTTGGGGGGGGGGGGGTCTGGGGGGGTCTACGCTCTGGTCTAGGTTGGGGGGGGGGTCTACGCTCTGGTCTAGGTTGGGGGGGGGTCTGGGGGGTCTACGCTCTGGTCTAGGTTGGGGGGGGTCTGGGGGGTCTACGCTCTGGTCTAGGTTGGGGGGGGGGTCTGGGGGGTCTACGCTCTGGTCTAGGTTGGGGGGGGGGTCTGGGGGGTCTACGCTCTGGTCTAGGTTGGGGGGGTCTACGCTCTGGTCTAGGTTGGGGGGGGGGGGGTCTGGGGGGGTCTACGCTCTGGTCTAGGTTGGGGGGGGGGGTCTGGGGGGGGTCTACGCTCTGGTCTGGGGGGGGTCTACGCTCTGGTCTAGGCTCTGCTCTAGGTTGGGGGGGGGGGGGTCTACGCTCTGGTCTAGGTTGGGGGGGGGGGGTCTGGGGGGTCTACGCTCCGGTCTAGGTTGGGGGGGGGGGGGTCTGGGGGGTCTACGCTCCGGTCTAGGTTGGGGGGGGGGGGGGGTCTGGGGGGTCTACGCTCCGGTCTAGGTTGGGGGGGGGGGGGGGGGGGGGGGGTCTGGGGGGTCCTACGCTCCGGTCTAGGTTGGGGGGGGGGGTCTGGGGGGTCCTACGCTCCGGTCTAGGTTGGGGGGGGGGGGTCTGGGGGGTCTACGCTCCGGTCTAGGTTGGGGGGGGGGGGGGTCTGGGGGGTCCTACGCTCCGGTCTAGGTTGGGGGGTTGTCTGGAACACATCTGGTATGTACACTCCTCTATATCTTGGCGATAATGTATATACAGTTTCTGGAGTAATGTAGAAATTTTATGAATACAAGTCTATTTCTATGGAGATATGAGGATCAGAAGACGCACCGTGTGTACAGGAACTGATCATCAGAAAATGACGGAAAACAACAACGACCACGAGTGTGAAGGAAACGTCAGCACCTCCGCCCATAGCAACCAATCAGAGCGCAGCTTCTCTCATCTCCCTCCCCTAGTAACCGGAGCTGTCTTCTGATTGTAGCCGCTCAGTTGCCGCCGATGTCTATGTGATTATAATGGACAGGGCCGCGGTATTACAGCGCTGAACATGAAGACTGTAACAATCCAATCACCTCCATGTACCGGAACATCCGCAGTAACAGCCGAACACCTCCCCCCACGGAAAGGAAATGGTACAACCCGAGCGCGTTACTCTCCAATCAGAGCTCAGTTCATCAGCCAGGCCCCGCCCCGTCCCACCCCGCCGTCTCCATGGAGACCGGAGCCGCTTCCTGCAAACTTCATCTGAACTGTGGAGTCCGAGTGTGAGTAACAAATGTGAGTGAGGGGCCCCAAGGAGTGACAGTGACCCGTGTGAGGGGCCCCTAGGGGTGACAGTGACCCGTGTGAGGGGCCCCAAGGGGTGACAGTGACCCGTGTGAGGGGCCCCAAGGAGTGACAGTGACCCGTGTGAGGGGCCCCTAGGGGTGACAGTGACCCGTGTGAGGGGCCCCAAGGAGTGACAGTGACCCGTGTGAGGGGCCCCTAGGGGTGACAGTGACCCGTGTGAGGGGCCCCAAGGAGTGACAGTGACCCGTGTGAGGGGCCCCTAGGGGTGACAGTGACCCGTGTGAGGGGCCCCAAGGGGTGACAGTGACCCGTGTGAGGGGCCCCAAGGGGTGACAGTGACCCGTGTGAGGGGCCCCAAGGAGTGACAGTGACCCGTGTGAGGGGCCCCAAGGGGTGACAGTGACCCGTGTGAGGGGCCCCAAGGAGTGACAGTGACCCGTGTGAGGGGCCCCTAGGGGTGACAGTGACCCGTGTGAGGGGCCCCAAGGAGTGACAGTGACCCGTGTGAGGGGCCCCAAGGAGTGACAGTGACCCGTGTGAGGGGCCCCAAGGAGTGACAGTGACCCGTGTGAGGGGCCCCAAGGAGTGACAGTGACCCGTGTGAGGGGCCCCTAGGGGTGACAGTGACCCGTGTGAGGGGCCCCAAGGAGTGACAGTGACCCGTGTGAGGGGCCCCTAGGGGTGACAGTGACCCGTGTGAGGGGCCTCAAGGAGTGACAGTGACCCGTGTGAGGGGCCCCAAGGAGTGACAGTGACCCGTGTGAGGGGCCCCAAGGAGTGACAGTGACCCGTGTGAGGGGCCCCTAGGGGTGACAGTGACCCGTGTGAGGGGCCCCAAGGGGTGACAGTGACCCGTGTGAGGGGCCCCAAGGGGTGACAGTGACCCGTGTGAGGGGCCCCAAGGAGTGACAGTGACCCGTGTGAGGGGCCCCAAGGGGTGACAGTGACCCGTGTGAGGGGCCCCAAGGAGTGACAGTGACCCGTGTGAGGGGCCCCTAGGGGTGACAGTGACCCGTGTGAGGGGCCCCAAGGAGTGACAGTGACCCGTGTGAGGGGCCCCAAGGAGTGACAGTGACCCGTGTGAGGGGCCCCAAGGAGTGACAGTGACCCGTGTGAGGGGCCCCAAGGAGTGACAGTGACCCGTGTGAGGGGCCCCTAGGGGTGACAGTGACCCGTGTGAGGGGCCCCAAGGAGTGACAGTGACCCGTGTGAGGGGCCCCTAGGGGTGACAGTGACCCGTGTGAGGGGCCTCAAGGAGTGACAGTGACCCGTGTGAGGGGCCCCAAGGAGTGACAGTGACCCGTGTGAGGGGCCCCAAGGAGTGACAGTGACCCGTGTGAGGGGCCCCTAGGGGTGACAGTGACCCGTGTGAGGGGCCCCAAGGAGTGACAGTGACCCGTGTGAGGGGCCCCAAGGAGTGACAGTGACCCGTGTGAGGGGCCCCAAGGAGTGACAGTGACCCGTGTGAGGGGCCCCTAGGGGTGACAGTGACCCGTGTGAGGGGCCCCAAGGAGTGACAGTGACCCGTGTGAGGGGCCCCAAGGGGTGACAGTGACCCGTGTGAGGGGCCCCTACGGGTGACAGTGACCCGTGTGAGGGGCCCCTAGGGGTGACAGTGACCCGTGTGAGGGGCCCCTAGGGGTGACAGTGACCCGTGTGAGGGGCCCCAAGGAGTGACAGTGACCCGTGTGAGGGGCCCCAAGGAGTGACAGTGACCCGTGTGAGGGGCCCCAAGGGGTGACAGTGACCCGTGTGAGGGGCCCCTAGGAGTGACAGTGACCCGTGTGAGGGGCCCCAAGGAGTGACAGTGACCCGTGTGAGGGGCCCCTAGGAGTGACAGTGACCCGTGTGAGGGGGCCCCTAGGAGTGACAGTGACCCGTGTGAGGGGCCCCAAGGGGTGACAGTGACCCGTGTGAGGGGCCCCAAGGGGTGACAGTGACCCGTGTGAGGGGCCCCTAGGGGTGACAGTGACCCGTGTGAGGGGCCCCAAGGAGTGACAGTGACCCGTGTGAGGGGCCCCAAGGAGTGACAGTGACCCGTGTGAGGGGCCCCTAGGGGTGACAGTGACCCGTGTGAGGGGCCCCTAGGAGTGACAGTGACCCGTGTGAGGGGCCCCTAGGAGTGACAGTGACCCGTGTGAGGGGCCCCTAGGAGTGACAGTGACCCGTGTGAGGGGCCCCTAGGGGTGACAGTGACCCGTGTGAGGGGCCCCTAGGGGTGACAGTGACCCGTGTGAGGGGCCCCAAGGAGTGACAGTGACCCGTGTGAGGGGCCCCTAGGGGTGACAGTGACCCGTGTGAGGGGCTCCTAGGAGTGACAGTGACCCGTGTGAGGGGCCCCTAGGGGTGACAGTGACCCGTGTGAGGGGCCCCTAGGGGTGACAGTGACCCGTGTGAGGGGCCCCTAGGGGTGACAGTGACCCGTGTGAGGGGCCCCAAGGAGTGACAGTGACCCGTGTGAGGGGCCCCAAGGGGTGACAGTGACCCGTGTGAGGAGCTCCTAGGAGTGACAGTGACCCGTGTGAGGGGCCCCTAGGGGTGACAGTGACCCGTGTGAGGGGCCCCTAGGGGTGACAGTGACCCGTGTGAGGGGCCCCTAGGGGTGACAGTGACTCGTGTGAGGGGCCCCTAGGAGTGACAGTGACCCGTGTGAGGGGCCCCTAGGGGTGACAGTGACCCGTGTGAGGGGCCCCTAGGGGTGACAGTGACCCGTGTGAGGGGCCCCAAGGAGTGACAGTGACCCGTGTGAGGGGCCCCAAGGGGTGACAGTGACCCGTGTGAGGGGCCCCTAGGGGTGACAGTGACCCGTGTGAGGGGCCCCTGGGGTGACAGTGACCCGTGTGAGGGGCCCCTAGGGGTGACAGTGACCCGTGTGAGGGGCCCCAAGGGGTGACAGTGACGCGTGTGAGGGGCCCCAAGGGGTGACAGTGACCCGTGTGAGGGGCCCCAAGGAGTGACAGTGACCCGTGTGAGGGGCCCCAAGGGGTGACAGTGACCCGTGTGAGGGGCCCCTAGGGGTGACAGTGACCCGTGTGAGGGGCCCCTAGGGGTGACAGTGACCCGTGTGAGGGGCCCCTAGGGGTGACAGTGACCCGTGTGAGGGGCCCCAAGGGGTGACAGTGACGCGTGTGAGGGGCCCCTAGGGGTGACAGTGACCCGTGTGAGGGGCCCCCTAGGGGTGACAGTGACCCGTGTGAGGGGCCCCTAGGGGTGACAGTGACCCGTGTGAGGGGCCCCTAGGGGTGACAGTGACCCGTGTGAGGGGCCCCTAGGGGTGACAGTGACCCGTGTGAGGGGGCCCCTAGGGGTGACAGTGACCCGTGTGAGGGGCCCCTAGGGGTGACAGTGACCCGTGTGAGGGGCCCCTAGGGGTGACAGTGACCCGTGTGAGGGGCCCCTAGGGGTGACAGTGACCCGTGTGAGGGGCCCCTAGGGGTGACAGTGACCCGTGTGAGGGGCCCCTAGGGGTGACAGTGACCCGTGTGAGGGGCCCCTAGGGGTGACAGTGACCCGTGTGAGGGGCCCCAAGGGGTGACAGTGACCCGTGTGAGGGGCCCCCTAGGGGTGACAGTGACCCGTGTGAGGGGCCCCAAGGGGTGACAGTGACCCGTGTGAGGGGCCCCTAGGGGTGACAGTGACCCGTGTGAGGGGCCCCTAGGGGTGACAGTGACCCGTGTGAGGGGCCCCAAGGGGTGACAGTGACCCCTGTGAGGGGCCCCTAGGGGTGACAGTGACCCGTGTGAGGGGCCCCTAGGGGTGACAGTGACCCGTGTGAGGGGCCCCTAGGGGTGACAGTGACCCGTGTGAGGGGCCCCTAGGGGTGACCTGTGAGCGGTATTGGGGTGTGAGTGCCCCTATAAGTCACAATGACCTGTATTGGGATAGGAGTGACCCCTGAGATCATCTAATGCAGTGGTCTCCACAATGTCCCAGCATGTCTGACCTATGGTTGGGAAACTCTCAGATATTCTCTGTTATTTCCTATTTTTGGGGCTGCGGTATTTATCCCCCCCGTCCCCACATGACCCGCACCCAGCGGCTGCTTTGGTTTTTCAGGCATTATGGCGGATTTGGGCCATCACCGCTGCCATAACTGTAATATGGTTTTCCGCTCCCTCCTGCTCCTGGAGAAGCACAGAGAGAAGTTCTGCATCGGAAGCCAAATAGGAGACCCGACCGTCCTGGGCCCCCGATACACGGGGCCACACGCATCCGGCGCCAGAGAGTTCCCCCGCCTGGCGGAGACGCCTGATTTCAAGGTGAACGTCATTGTCATAGACCCCCATAATGGGGTGAAGTCCTATTATGGCAGAAAGACCCCGATATTGTATATTGTTCTCCAAACTGTGGACCTTTGGATGTTGCAAAAACTACAACTCCCAGCATGCCCGGACAGCCAATGGCTGTCCGGGCATGCTGGGAGTTTTAGTTTTGCAACATCTGGAGTTCCACAGTTTGGAGACCACCGCTGTACATGTTTTGTCCCATTGTACTAAATACAATGTAACGAACTTCTGCTGTAGACACGAGAGAGCATCGCACGACTGAGGGCGAGAGAGAACCTGCTGAATGAGCGGGAACAACGTCTGATCGGTGAATATGGGGGGACGACGGGGACCCTCACGGACAGCAAAGCGTTAACTAACCTGACGGAAGAGGTAGGTGACGAACCACGAATCCCAGCGATGCTGGTAAAGACCCCATACTGTGTATAATATATAACAATAACCCCATACTGTGTATAATATATAACAATAACCCCATACTGTGTATAGTATATAACAATAACCCCATACTGTGTATAATATATAACAATAACCCCATACTGTGTATAATATATATAACAATAACCCCATACTGTGTATAATATATAACAATAACCCCTCATACTGTGTATAATATATAACAATAACCCCATACTGTGTATAATATATAACAATAACCCCTCATACTGTGTATAATATATAACAATAACCCCTCATACTGTGTATAATATATAACAATAACCCCATACTGTGTATAATATATAACAATAACCCCATACTGTGTATAATATATAACAATAACCCCATACTGTGTATAATATATAACAATAACCCCTCATACTGTGTATAATATATATAACAATAACCCCATACTGTGTATAATATATAACAATAACCCCATACTGTGTATAATATATAACAATAACCCCATACTGTATATAATATATAACAATAACCCCATACTGTGTATAATATATAACAATAACCCCATACTGTGTATAATATATATAACAATAACCCCATACTGTGTATAATATATATAACAATAACCCCATACTGTGTATAATATATAACAATAACCCCATACTGTGTATAATATATATAACAATAACCCCATACTGTGTATAATATATAACAATAACCCCATACTGTGTATAATATATAACAATAACCCCATACTGTGTATAATATATAACAATAACCCCATACTGTGTATAATATATAACAATAACCCCATACTGTGTATAATATATAACAATAACCCCTCATACTGTGTATAATATATATAACAATAACCCCATACTGTGTATAATATATATAACAATAACCCCATACTGTGTATAATATATAACAATAACCCCCTACTGTGTATAATATATAACAATAACCCCATACTGTGTATAATATATAACAATAACCCCCCATACTGTGTATAATATATAACAATAACCCCATACTGTGTATAATATATAACAATAACCCCTCATACTGTGTATAATATATAACAATAACCCCATACTGTGTATAATATATAACAATAACCCCATACTGTGTATAATATATAACAATAACCCCATACTGTGTATAATATATATAACAATAACCCCATACTGTGTATAATATATAACAATAACCCCATACTGTGTATAATATATAACAATAACCCCATACTGTGTATAATATATAACAATAACCCCATACTGTGTATAATATATAACAATAACCTCATACTGTGTATAATATATAACAATAACCCCATACTGTGTATAATATATAACAATAACCCCATACTGTGTATAATATATAACAATAACCTCATACTGTGTATAATATATAACAATAACCCCATACTGTGTATAATATATAACAATAACCCCATACTGTGTATAATATATAACAATAACCCCATACTGTGTATAATATATAACAATAACCCCTCATACTGTGTATAATATATAACAATAACCTCATACTGTGTATAATATATATAACAATAACCCCATACTGTGTATAATATATAACAATAACCCCATACTGTGTATAATATATATAACAATAACCCCTCATACTGTGTATAATATATAACAATAACCCCACACTGTGTATAATATATATAACAATAACCCCATACTGTGTATAATATATATATAACAATAACCCCATACTGTGTATAATATATAACAATAACCCCACACTGTGTATAATATATATAACAATAACCCCATACTGTGTATAATATATATAACAATAACCCCATACTGTGTATAATATATATAACAATAACCCCATACTGTGTATAATATATATAACAATAACCCCATACTGTGTATAATATATATAACAATAACCCCATACTGTGTATAATATATATAACAATAACCCCATACTGTGTATAATATATAACAATAACCCCATACTGTGTATAATATATATAACAATAACCCCTCATACTGTGTATAATATATAACAATAACCCCACACTGTGTATAATATATATAACAATAACCCCATACTGTGTATAATATATATATAACAATAACCCCATACTGTGTATAATATATAACAATAACCCCATACTGTGTATAATATATATAACAATAACCCCATACTGTGTATAATATATATAACAATAACCCCATACTGTGTATAATATATATAACAATAACCCCATACTGTGTATAATATATAACAATAACCCCATACTGTGTATAATATATAACAATAACCTTTATACAGTAGATTAAAGCCGTATATAGTGTCACATTGTAGAGGTTTATATATATGACTTCTCTCTGGACTTGGACTTTACATTTGTTTCTCCTTTTGTCTCAGTTCCACAAGTTGAGGAAATCTCTGGAGGTCTCTGTCCCGACTCTTCGTACTTATCAGTTTCAGGTAATGATGGAGGAACTCCGACCCTGACAGATATAGGGGGACAAGTCTCCTGGAACCTAACTGATCATAAAGGGCAACGGCGCTGGGACCCCACAATCTTATCTTAGCACAGGGGGAATGTCTTAGTGTTTAAAGGGGTACTCCGCTGCTCAGCATTTAGAACAAACTGTTCCGAACGCTGGAGCCGGGAGCTCGTGATGTCATAGCCACGCCCACTCATGATGTCATGTCCCGCCCCCTCAATGCAAGTCTATGGGAGGGGGCGTGACAGCAGCTTGTTTTGGGCCCGGAGTGACATTTTGGCCCATTATGGCCCATTATGGCCCAGTGCGCAGCAGGTAAGTACAGGTTTATTTTTTTTATATACATGTAGAATGGACATTCATCTAAAATGTCCTCTGAGCTGACCAGGTCCACCGTAGCAAGATTGTGGTGTCCTGATCAGATGGCGAGGGGAGGGTCCCTACCTGCCCCTAAATATGCCCCTCTGTGCCCCTTATGTCTAAATATGTCCCTCTGTGCCCCCTTATCTACAAATATGCCTCTCTGTGCTCCCTTATCTATAAATATGCCCCTCTAGCTATAAATATGCCCCTCTGTGCCCCCTTATCTATAAATATGCCCCTCTAGCTATAAATATGCCTCTCTGTGCCCCCTTATCTATAAATATGCCGCTCTGTGCCCCCTTATCTATAAATATGCCCCTCTAGCTATAAATATGCCCCTCTGTGCCCCCTTATCTATAAATATGCCGCTCTGTGCCCCCTTATCTATAAATATGCCCCTCTAGCTATAAATATGCCTCTCTGTGCCCCCTTATCTATAAATATGCCGCTCTGTGCCCCCTTATCTATAAATATGCCCCTCTAGCTATAAATATGCCTCTCTGTGCCCCCTTATCTATAAATATGCCGCTCTGTGCCCCCTTATCTATAAATATGCCCCTCTAGCTATAAATATGCCCCTCTGTGCCCCCTTATCTATAAATATGCCGCTCTGTGCCCCCTTATCTATAAATATGCCCCTCTAGCTATAAATATGCCTCTCTGTGCCCCCTTATCTATAAATATGCCTCTCTGTGCCCCCTTATCTATAAATATGCCCCTCTAGCTATAAATATGCCTCTCTGTGCCCCCTTATCTATTAATATGCCCCTCTGTGCCCCCTTATCTATAAATGTGCCCCCTTATCTATAAATATGCCTCTCTGTGCCCCCTTATCTATAAATATGCCCCTCTATCTATAAATATGCCCCTCTGTGCCCCCTTGAGTATAAATATGCCCCCTGTACCCTCATGTATATATATATTCGCCCTATATTCGCTATGTATAAATATTCCCCTCAGTGCCCCCATGTATATATATGCCCCCTGTACCCTCATGTATAAATATGCCCCTCTGTGCCCCCATGTATAAATATGCCCCCTGTACCCTCATGTATATATATATATTCGCCCTGTACCCTCATGTATAAATATTCCCCTCAGTGCCCCCATGTATATATATGCCCCCTGTACCCTCATGTATAAATATGCCCCTCTGTGCCCCCATGTATAAATATGCCCCCTGTACCCTCATGTATATATATATATTCGCCCTGTACCCTCATGTATAAATATTCCCCTCAGTGCCCCCATGTATATATATGCCCCCTGTACCCTCATGTATAAATATGCCCCTCTGTGCCCCATGTATAAATATGCCCCCTGTACCCTCATGTATAAATATGCCCCCTGTACCCTCATGTATATATATTCGCCCTGTACCCTCATGTATAAATATTCCCCTCAGTGCCCCCATGTATATATATGCCCCCTGTACCCTCATGTATAAATATGCCCCTCTGTGCCCCATGTATAAATATGCCCCCCTGTACCCTCATGTATAAATATGCCCCCTGTACCCTCATGTATATATATTCGCCCTGTACCCTCATGTATAAATATTCCCCTCAGTGCCCCCATGTATATATATGCCCCCTGTACCCTCATGTATAAATATGCCCCTCTGTGCCCCCATGTATAAATATGCCCCCTGTACCCTCATGTATAAATATGCCCCCTGTACCCTCATGTGTGTGTGTGTGTGTAATATATATATATATATAAAGATATAACAACAATAATACATACCTAGTCCAGGTTCCAACGATGGACGGAGCTCTCTCTTCCAGCACTGCAGCCTATGAGCCGCAGCCCCGGGATTTCTCGGTCGGCGCAATGACATCAAATCATTGCGCCGGCCTGCCGGGGGGGGGGGTCGCGTCCCAGACGCTCTGCCATTCTCTGTAGTGCGTGTACCCCTGCACCTCCCTGGCAAAGCCACTGTCAGTGATACTCTTAAAAGGCCGCAGCGGCTGCCTGGGAGGTAAAAAAAAAAAAAAAGGGGAGCACATCTGCGCCCCCTTTATAGAGGCTGCAGCTGCGCCTGAGGCGACTCATGGCAGCTACAGCTGAAACGTTGCATGTCTCTGTATTTGAAAATGGAATAAAACCCCCAAAGTTTTGCATTTATCTGAGTGTTGCAGCCATCTTTATTTTTTTTGTTTGTTTTCATGACAGGTTCACTTTATTGTACGATCCTTCTCAGATCAGAGGCCTCCATCTCTATTACAGTATAGAGCAGTAGTCTCCAACCTGTGGACCTCCAGATGTTGCAAAACTACAACTCCCAGCATGCCCGGACAGCCAACGGCTGTCCGGGCATGCTGGGAGTTGTAGTTTTGCAACATCTGGATGTCCGCAGGTTGGAGACCACTGGTATAGAGCATTTAGAAGGGAGCGGAGTTTGAATCAGGGTTGTCCACCTAGAGGGCGTCTCTGGTATTACAGTATTGATTGCCTTATTTATCCTGCACACTGCTGTACATTTGGTTGTCGCAGCACCGCCATATCCACATATACTGCACCTGGTAAACAATGAAAGGAACGCAGCTCTAACCTCTGCTGGACGGTGGTGCTGGGACCCAGACCTATCACAAAGCCTGTTCTAATGATGGCTCCTTAAAGGGGTACTCCACTGGAGAAAAAAAAAATTTAAATCAACTGGTGCCAGAAAGTTAAACAGATTTGTAAATTGCTTCTATTTAAAATCTTAATTCTTCCAGTACTTATCAGCTGCTGTATGCTCCACAGGAAGTTGTGTAGTTCTTTCCAGTCTGACCACACTGCTCTCTGCTGACACCTCTATCTATTTTAGGAACTGTCCAGAGTAGGATCAAATCCCCATAGCAAACCTCTCCTGCTCCGGACAGTTCCTAAAATAGACAGAGGTGGCAGCAGAGAGCAATATGGTCAGACAGAAAGGAAATTCATAAAGAAAATAAATTCCTGTGGAGCAAATAGCAGCTGATAAGTACTGGAAAGATTAAGATTTTTTTAATAGAAGTAATTTACAAATCTGTTTAACTTTCTGGCACCAGTTGATTAAAAAAATAATGTTTTCCAGGGGAGTACCCCTTTAATGTTATAATCCCAGAAAACCCCTTTAACAACAGGAGGTGAAGCTATAGAATGATCCGTACTGTAGTGACGTCATGTACTTATCACAGGCCGAGCCTGGACCTTCCTATCACTGGGATAGAGAGTACCAAGAGCGCATCCAGGAAATGACGGAAGCTCACGAGCGACATCTCGCCGACATACATTCACGGAACCAGGCGCTGGAGATGCAGAGAGAAGGTCGGTGCCGTCCTCTGTTCTATAGGTCATGTGTTCTGGATACACGAGGAGTGTCAGGGGGAGGAGGTCATTGGTGTCTGGAAAAGCATTAGGATCCCATATAGGGATCAGTATAGGAACCATCTTCATCTGGATGTAATCTGCTCCCGGCCTCTGTATTCGTAGCCGATCTCATCTGTATTTTCATGTCCTTGAAATTGCAGAAATCCGCCAGCGCCTGTCAGACGTGGTCAGCAGCGGCAGCTCCACCAGCCACATCGAACAGATGCTCCTGGAATTAAAGGCCCAAGAGGAGAAGAACCAACTGGCCCTGGATGATCTAAGGGACCAAGTGGGGCTCATCCAGTCCGAGAGCAGGTAGGAGGGGTCACTGATAGTATTATGGGGGCACCGTCAGCGCCTGGGAGCTGGTGACATCACTTCGCTCCCCCCTTAATGTGGCTTTAACTGTTATATATATATATATATATATATATATATATTTATTAGTCCTGACTCCAGACTGATACATTGTGACAAACTATCAGTGCAAGAGAAAAGAACTGATGGCACTAGATGACTATATAATATATATATATATATATATATATGATGTGATGTGTATGAACTAGATGACTAATATATATATATATATATATATATATATGTGTGTATGGCACTAGATGACTATATATGTGATGTGTATGGCACTAGATGACTATATATATATATATATATAGTCATCTAGTGCCATACACATCACATATATATATACATGATGTGATGTGTATGACACTAGATGACTATATATGTGATGTGTATGGCACTAGATGACTATATATATGATGTGTATGGCACTAGATGACTATATATATGATGTGTATGGCACTAGATGACTATATATATGATGTGTATGGCACTAGATGACTATATATATGATGTGTATGGCACTAGATGACTATATATGTGATGTGTATGGCACTAGATGACTATATATATGATGTGTATGGCACTAGATGACTATATATGTGATGTGTATGGCACTAGATGACTATATATATGATGTGTATGGCACTAGATGACTATATATATGATGTGTATGGCACTAGATGACTATATATATGATGTGTATGGCACTAGATGACTATATATATGATGTGATGTGTATGACACTAGATGACTATATAAATATATATATATGTATATGTGATGTGTATGACACTAGATGACTATATATATATATATATATATATATATATAGATGTGTATGACACTAGATGACTATATATGTGATGTGTATGGCACTAGATGACTATACATATGATGTGATGTGTATGACACTAGATGACTATATATATATATGTGTGTGTATGGCACTAGATGACTATATATATATAATGTGATGTGTATGGCACTAGATGACTATATATATATATATATATATATATATAGATGTGTATGACACTAGATGACTATATATATATATATATATACAGTATGTGTATGGCACTAGATGACTATATATGTGATGTGTATGGCACTAGATGACTATATATATGTGATGTGTATGGCACTAGATGACTATATATATATATATATATATATATATAGATGTGTATGACACTAGATGACTATATATATATATACAGTATGTGTATGGCACTAGATGACTATATATGTGATGTGTATGGCACTAGATGACTATATATATGTGATGTGTATGGCACTAGATGACTATATATATATGATGTGATGTGTATGGCACTAGATGACTATATATATATATATATATATAGATGTGTATGACACTAGATGACTATATATATATATATGATGTGTATGACACTAGATGACTATATATATATGATGTGTATGGCACTAGATGACTATATATGTGATGTGTATGGCACTAGATGACTATATATATATGATGTGTATGGCACTAGATGACTATATATGTGATGTGTATGGCACTAGATGACTATATATATGATGTGATGTGTATGACACTAGATGACTATATATATATATATATATATATATATATATATGTGTGTGTATGGCACTAGATGACTATATATATATAATGTGATGTGTATGGCACTAGATGACTATATATTTGATGTGTATGGCACTAGATGACTATATATATATAATGTGTATGGCACTAGATGACTATATATGTGATGTGTATGGCACTAGATGACTATATATGTGATGTGTATGGCACTAGATGACTATATATATATGATGTGTATGGCACTAGATGACTATATATGTGATGTGTATGGCACTAGATGACTATACATATGATGTGATGTGTATGACACTAGATGACTATATATATATATATATATATATATATATATATATATTTCCAAATGGCGGAGGACAGCACAACCACTGTAAGTCTTGAGATAGTAATCTGGGTGCAATAGGAAAGAAACGTGGTCCCAGTCGCAGACCACATCCATAAATTCCAACAATAAGTCCAACAGCACTCACGGGTTCAAGTAAAAAACACAGCCGTGTTTATTTAAACCATGTTCAAATGCAACGTTTCAGTGATATCCACCACCTTGAAAAAGGTGGTGGATATCACTGAAACGTTGCATTTGAACATGGTTTAAATAAACACGGCTGTGTTTTTTACTTGAACCCGTGAGTGCTGTTGGACTTATTGTTGGTATATATATATATATATGTGTGTGTATGGCACTAGATGACTATATATATATAATGTGATGTGTATGGCACTAGATGACTATATATGTGATGTGTATGGCACTAGATGACTATATATATGTGATGTGTATGGCACTAGATGACTATATATTTGATGTGTATGGCACTAGATGACTATATATGTAATGTGTATGGCACTAGATGACTATATATATGATGTGTATGGCACTAGATGACTATATATATGATGTGTATGGCACTAGATGACTATATATATGATGTGTATGGCACTAGATGACTATATATATGATGTTTATGGCACTAGATGACTATATATATGATGTGTATGGCACTAGATGACTATATATATGATGTGTATGGCACTAGATGACTATATATATGATGTGTATGGCACTAGATGACTATATATATGATGTGTATGGCACTAGATGACTATATATATGATGTGTATGGCACTAGATGACTATATATATGATGTGTATGGCACTAGATGACTATATATATGATGTGTATGGCACTAGATGACTATATATATGATGTGTATGGCACTAGATGACTATATATA
>NC_079195.1:233078765-233147403 GCF_029499605.1 Hyla sarda
TAAGGAGCGGGGCCGCGCGCGCCGGGACAGGACCGACGGAGAGCGAGTCAGGTACGGGAGCCGGGGTGCGCATCGCGAGCGGGCGCCACCCGCATCGCGAATCGCATCCCGGCTGGAGGCGGTATCGCAGCGCACCCGGTCAGTGGATCTGACCGGGGCGCTGCAGTAACGAGAGTGTAGCGAGCGCTCCGGGGAGGAGCGGGGACCCGGAGCGCTCGGCGTAACAGTACCCCCCCCCCTTGGGTCTCCCCCTCTTCTTTGAGCCTGAGAACCTGAGGACCAGACTTTTATCTAGGATATTGTCCTCAGGTTCCCAGGATCTCTCTTCAGGACCACAGCCCTCCCAGTCAACCAGGAAAAAGGTTTTCCCTCTGACCTTTTTGGAGGCCAGTATCTCCTTTACAGAAAAGATGTCCGAAGAACCGGAGACAGGAGTGGGAGAAATAAGTTTAGGAGAGAAACGGTTGAGGATGAGTGGTTTAAGAAGAGAGACATGAAAGGCATTAGGAATACGAAGAGAAGGAGGAAGAAGAAGTTTGTAAGAGACAGGGTTAATCTGGCACAAAACTTTGAAAGGACCAAGATAGCGTGGTCCCAATTTGTAGCTGGGAACACGGAAGCGGACATATTTAGCGGAGAGCCATACCTTGTCTCCGGGAGAAAAAATGGGGGGAGCTCTTCTTTTCTTATCAGCAAACTTCTTCATGCGTGATGAAGCCTGTAAGAGAGAATTTTGGGTCTCTTTCCATATGGTGGAAAGATCACGAGTTATTTCATCCACAGCGGGCAAACCAGAGGGCAAGGGAGTAGGGAGGGGGGGAAGAGGGTGACGGCCGTACACCACGAAAAATGGGGATTTGGAAGAAGATTCAGAGACTCTGAAGTTATACGAGAATTCGGCCCATGGTAGAAGATCTGCCCAGTCATCCTGGCGGGAGGAAACAAAATGCCGTAAATAATCACCCAGGACCTGGTTAATTCTTTCTACTTGCCCATTGGATTGAGGATGATATGCAGAAGAAAAGTTTAATTTAATCTTGAGTTGTTTACAGAGAGCCCTCCAGAATTTTGACACGAATTGGACGCCTCTATCCGAGACGATCTGCGTGGGCAACCCGTGAAGACGAAAAATGTGTACATAAAATTGTTTTGCCAACTGAGGCGCTGAAGGAAGACCAGGAAGAGGAATAAAATGTGCCATCTTGGAAAATCGATCAACGACCACCCAAACAACAGTGTTGCCACGGGATGGGGGTAAGTCTGTAATAAAGTCCATACCAATCAGAGACCAAGGCTGTTCGGGGACAGGCAGAGGGTGAAGGAGACCAGCAGGCTTCTGGCGAGGAGTCTTGTCCCGGGCACAGACAGTGCAGGCCCGCACAAAATCAACAACATCCGTCTCCAGAGTCGGCCACCAATAGAAACGAGAGATGAGTTGCACGGATTTTTTGATGCCCGCATGGCCTGCGAGATGGGAGGAGTGACCCCATTTGAGGATTCCGAGGCGTTGGCGTGGAGAGACGAAGGTCTTCCCTGGAGGAGTTTGCCTGATGGAGGCTGGAGAAGTGGAGATCAGGCAGTCAGGAGGAATGATGTGTTGCGGAGAGAGCTCTACTTCCGAGGCATCCGAGGAACGAGAGAGAGCATCGGCCCTGATGTTCTTATCGGCAGGGCGAAAGTGAATTTCAAAATTAAACCGGGCAAAGAACAGAGACCACCTGGCCTGGCGAGGATTCAGCCGTTGGGCAGACTGGAGATAGGAGAGATTCTTGTGATCGGTGTAAATAATAACTGGAAATTTAGATCCCTCCAGCAGATGCCTCCATTCCTCAAGTGCTAATTTAATGGCCAGTAGCTCTCGATCCCCGATGGAGTAGTTCCTCTCCGCCGGAGAGAAGGTCCTAGAAAAAAAACCACAGGTAACAGCATGCCCGGAAGAATTTTTTTGTAGAAGAACCGCTCCAGCTCCTACTGAGGAGGCATCAACCTCCAATAGGAAGGGTTTAGATGGGTCAGGTCTGGAGAGCACGGGAGCAGAAGAAAAGGCCGACTTGAGCCGTTTAAAGGCGTCTTCCGCTTGAGGAGACCAGGACTTAGGATTGGCATTCTTCTTGGTTAAAGCCACGATAGGAGCCACAATGGTGGAAAAATGTGGAATAAATTGTCTGTAATAATTGGCGAACCCCAAAAAACGTTGGATAGCACGGAGTCCGGAGGGGCGTGGCCAATCTAAGACGGCAGAGAGTTTGTCTGGATCCATTTGTAGTCCCTGGCCAGAGACCAAGTATCCTAGGAAAGGAAGAGATTGACATTCAAACAGACATTTCTCCATTTTGGCATAAAGTTGATTGTCACGAAGTCTCTGAAGAACCATGCGGACATGCTGGCGGTGTTCTTCTAGGTTGGCAGAAAAAATCTGAATATCGTCCAGATACACAACAACACAGGAATATAAGAGATCACGAAAAATTTCATTAACAAAGTCTTGGAAGACGGCAGGGGCGTTGCACAGGCCAAAGGGCATGACCAGATACTCAAAGTGTCCATCTCTAGTGTTAAATGCCGTTTTCCATTCATCCCCCTCCCTGATGCGGATGAGATTATAAGCACCTCTTAAGTCCAGTTTGGTAAAGATGTGGGCACCTTGGAGGCGATCAAAGAGTTCAGAGATAAGAGGTAGAGGGTAGCGGTTCTTTACCGTGATTTTATTAAGACCGCGGTAGTCAATGCAAGGACGTAGGGAGCCATCTTTTTTGGACACAAAGAAAAATCCAGCTCCGGCAGGAGAGGAGGATTTGCGGATAAACCCCTTTTTTAAATTTTCCTGGATGTACTCAGACATAGCAAGAGTCTCTGGGGCGAACAGAGGATAAATTCTGCCCCGGGGTGGAGTAGTGCCCGGGAGGAGGTCAATAGGACAGTCATAAGGCCTGTGAGGAGGTAGAGTCTCAGCTTGTTTTTTGCAAAACACATCAGCAAAGTCCATATAGGCCTTAGGGAGACCGGTTACAGGGGGAACCACAGGGTCACGGCAGGGAGTACTGGGAACCGGTTTAAGGCAGTCCTTGAAACAAGAGGTACCCCAGCTCTTGATCTCCCCCGTGGACCAATCCAGGGTTGGGGAATGGCGTTGGAGCCACGGTAGTCCAAGGAGAATTTCGGAAGTGCAATTGGGGAGGACCAAGAACTCAATTTTTTCTTGATGAGGTCCGATGCACATTAGAAGGGGCTCCGTGCGGTAACGTATGGTACAGTCCAATCTTTCATTGTTAACACAATTGATGTAGAGGGGCCTGGCGAGACTGGTTACCGGGATGTTGAACCTGTTGATGAGAGAGGCCAAAATAAAGTTTCCTGCAGATCCGGAATCCAAGAAGGCCATAGTAGAGAAGGAGAAGGTAGATGCAGATATCCGCACAGGCACAGTAAGACGTGGAGAAGCAGAGTAGACATCAAGGACTGTCTCACTTTTGTGCGGAGTCTGCGTGCGTCTTTCCAGGCGGGGAGGACGGATAGGACAATCCTTCAGGAAGTGTTCGGTACCGGCACAGTAAAGGCAGAGATTCTCCATGCGGCGTCGTGTCCTCTCTTGAGGTGTCAGGCGAGACCGGTCAACTTGCATAGCCTCCACGGCGGGAGGCACAGGAACGGATTGCAGAGGACCAGAGGAGAAAAAACGCCTCGTGCGATCAAAGTCCATATCCTGGCGGAGCTCCTGACGCCTTTCGGAAAAACGCATGTCAATGCGAGTGGCAAGATGAATGAGTTCATGTAGATTAGCAGGAATTTCTCGTGCGGCCAGAACATCTTTAATGTTGCTGGATAGGCCTTTTTTAAAGGTCGCGCAGAGGGCCTCATTATTCCAGGATAGTTCAGAAGCAAGAGTACGGAATTGTATGGCGTACTCGCCAACGGAAGAATTACCCTGGACCAGGTTCAGCAGGGCAGTCTCAGCGGAGGAGGCTCGGGAAGGTTCCTCAAAGACACTACGAATTTCCGAGAAGAAGGAGTGTACAGAGGCAGTGACGGGGTCATTGCGGTCCCAGAGCGGTGTGGCCCATGACAGAGCTTTTCCAGACAGAAGGCTGACTACGAAAGCCGCCTTAGACCTTTCAGTAGGAAACTGGTCCGACATCATCTCCAAGTGCAGAGAACATTGTGAAAGAAAGCCACGGCAAAACTTAGAGTCCCCATCAAATTTATCCGGCAAGGATAGTCGTAGGCCTGAAGCGGCCACTCGCTGCGGAGGAGGTGCAGGAGCTGGCGGAGGAGATGATTGCTGAAGCTGTGGTAGTAGCTGCTGTAGCATCACGGTCAGTTGAGACAGCTGGTGGCCTTGTTGCGCTATCTGTTGTGACTGCTGGGCGACCACCGTGGTGAGGTCAGCGACAACTGGCAGAGGTACTTCAGCGGGATCCATGGCCGGATCTACTGTCACGATGCCGGCTGGCAGGAGGTGGATCCTCTGTGCCAGAGAGGGATTGGCGTGGACCGTGCTAGTGGACCGGTTCTAAGTCACTACTGGTATACACCAGAGCCCGCCGCAAAGCGGGATGGTCTTGCTGCGGCGGTAGTGACCAGGTCGTATCCACTAGCAACGGCTCAACCTCTCTGACTGCTGAAGATAGGCGCGGTACAAGGGAGTAGACAGAAGCAAGGTCGGACGTAGCAGAAGGTCGGGGCAGGCAGCAAGGATCGTAGTCAGGGGCAACGGCAGGAGGTCTGGAACACAGGCTAGGAACACACAAGGGAACGCTTTCACTAGGCACAAGGGCAACAAGATCCGGCGAGGGAGTGCAGGGGAAGTGAGGTATATATATGGAGTGCACAGGTGAACACACTAATTAGAACCACTGCGCCAATCAGCGGCGCAGTGGCCCTTTAAATCGCAGAGACCCGGCGCGCGCGCGCCCTAAGGAGCGGGGCCGCGCGCGCCGGGACAGGACCGACGGAGAGCGAGTCAGGTACGGGAGCCGGGGTGCGCATCGCGAGCGGGCGCCACCCGCATCGCGAATCGCATCCCGGCTGGAGGCGGTATCGCAGCGCACCCGGTCAGTGGATCTGACCGGGGCGCTGCAGTAACGAGAGTGTAGCGAGGAGGAGCGGGGACCCGGAGCGCTCGGCGTAACATACATGATGATACAGGATACTATAATACGAGATGATACAGGATACTATAATATGTGATGATACAGGATACTATAATACGTGACGATTCAGGATACTATAATATGTGATGATACAGGATACTATAATATGTGATGATACAGGATACTATAATACGTGACGATTCAGAATACTATAATATGTGATGATACAGGATACCTTAATAGGTGACGATACAGGATACTATTATACATGATGATACAGGATACTATTATACATGATGATACAGGATACTATAATACGAGATGATACAGGATACTATAATACGAGATGATACAGGATACTATAATATGTGATGATACAGGATACTATAATACGTGACGATACAGGATACTATAATACGTGATGATACAGGATACTATAATACGTGACGATACAGGATACTATAATATGTGATGATACAGAATACTATATTATGATGATACAGGTTACTATAATATGTGATGATACAGGATACTATAATACGTGATGAATGATGATACAGGATATTATAATGCGTGACGACACAGGATACTATAATACGTGACAATACAGGATAATATCATATGTGATAATACAGGATACTATAATATGTGACGATACAGGATACTATAATATATGACGATACAGGATTCTGTAATATGTGACGATACAGGATTCTATAATATGTGACGATACAGGATACTAAGGAAATGAAAGAGATCAGATCCAGCTCAATGCAGGTAAAATCAGGTTTAATCCATAGGACAAGGAAGGAACAAGTAACACGTTTCAAGCGCTGTAAGCGCTCTTAGTCATACTATAATATGTGACGATACAGGATACTATAATATGCGGCGATACAGGATACTATAATATGTGACGACACAGGATACTATAATACGTGACTATACAGGATAATATATTATGTGATGATACAGGATACTATAATATTTGATTATACAGGATACTATAATACGTGATGATACAGGATACTATAATACGTGATGATAAAGGATACTATAATATGTGATGATACAGGATACTATAATACTTGACTACACAGGATACTATAATAGGTGACGATATAGGATACTATTATACGTGATGATATAGGATACTATAATATGTGATGATACAGGATACTATAATATGTGATGACACAGGATACTATAATACGTGACTATACAGGATACTATAATACGTGATGATACAGGATACTATAATATGTGACGATACAGGATACTATAATATGTGACGATACAGGATACTATAATATGATGATATAGGATATTATAATATGTGATGATGCAGGATACTATAATATGTGATGATACAGGATACTATAATACGTGACGATACAGGATACTATAATATGTGACGATACAGGATACTATAATATGTGATGACACAGGATACTATAATACGTGACTATACAGGATACTATAATACGTGATGATACAGGATACTATAATATGTGACGATACAGGATACTATAATATGTGACGATACAGGATACTATAATATGATGATATAGGATATTATAATATGTGATGATGCAGGATACTATAATATGTGATGATACAGGATAGTATAATACGTGACGATACAGGATACTATAATATGTGACGATACAGGATACTATAATATGTGACGATACAGGATACTATAATATGATGATATAGGATATTATAATATGTGATGATACAGGATACAATAATACGTGACGATACAGGATACTATAATATGTGATGATACAGGATACTATAATATGTGACGATACAGGATACTATAATATGTGACGATACAGGATACTATAATATGTGACGATACAGGATACTATAATATGATGATATAGGATATTATAATATGTGATGATACAGGATACAATAATACGTGACGATACAGGATACTATAATACGTGATGATACAGGATACTATAATATGTGACGATACAGGATACTATAATATGTGACGATACAGGATACTATAATATGATGATATAGGATATTATAATATGTGATGATGCAGGATACTATAATATGTGATGATACAGGATACTATAATACGTGACGATACAGGCTACTGTAATACGTGAAGATACAGTTTCCTATAATACGTGACAATACAGGATACTATAATATGTGACGATACAGGATACTATAATATGTGACGATACAGGATACTATAATACGTGACGATACAGGATACTATAATACGTGACGATACAGGATACTATAATACGTGACGATACAGGATACTATAATACGTGACGACACAGGATACTATAATACGTGACGATTCAGGATACTATAGAATGTGATGATTCAGGATACTATAATATGTGATGAGCTATAATACGGGCACCATCTGGCAGACTCTGGGACTCTGGACTTGTATGATAATATTGTTATATAATATGCACAGGCGAGGTGCTGGGGGTCCGGGTAATTAGGGAATGATAATCTTCTAGGCACGTATCTTATGTACATCTATCCTTGGTGCATTTATGGCCGTTATTATACATACCGTATATACTCGAGTATAAGCCGAGTTTTTCAGCACGATTTTTCGTGCTGAAAACACCCCCCTCGGCTTATACTCGAGTGAACTCTCCACCCGCAGTGGTCTTCAACCTGCGGACCTCCAGAGGTTTCAAAACTACAACTCCCAGCAAGCCCGGGCAGCCATCGGCTGTCCGGGCTTGCTGGGAGTTGTAGTTTTGAAACCTCCGGAGGTCCGCAGGTTGGAGACCACTGCGGCCTTCGACATCATCCAGCCCCCTCTCACCCCCTTTAGTTCTGTACAGTACTCTCCTACGCTCGGCGCTGGTCCGGTGCTGCAGGACTGTCCGGTGAGGAGGTCGTCCTGTGGGATAGTGGTTCCGGGCTGCTATCTTCACCGGGGAGGCCTCTTCTAAGCGCTTCGGGCCCGGCCCCAGAATAGTCACGTTGCCTTGACGACGACGCAGAGGTACGTTCATTACCAACGTACTTCTGCGTCATCGTCCAGGCAACGCCTCTATTTCGGGCCCGCAGCGCGGAGAAGAGGCGCCACCGGTGAAGATAGCAGCCCGGAACCACTATCCCATCGGACAACCTCCCCACCGGACAGTCCTGCAGCACCGGACCAGCCCCGAGCGGAGGTGAGTACAGAACTAAAGGGGGTGAGAGGGGGCTGGATGATGTCGAAGGCCGCAGTGGTCTTCAACCTGCGGACCTCCGGAGGTTTCAAAACTACAACTCCCAGCAAGCCCGGACAGCCGATGGCTGCCCGGGCTTGCTGGGAGTTGTAGTTTTGAAACCTCTGGAGGTCCGCAGGTTGAAAACCACTAAGGGCGGATGATGACAAGAGGATGATGAAGGGGGGGTGTGGTATGATGAAGGGGGGTGGGGATGATGACAAGGGGATGATGAAGGGGGGTGGGGATGATGACAAGGGGATGATGAAGGGGGGGTGTGGGATGATTACAAGGGGATGATGAAGGGGGGGTGTGTGGGATGATTACAAGGGGATGATGAAGGGGGGTGGGGATGATGACAAGGGGATGATGAAGGGGCGGTGTGGGATGATTACAAGGGGATGATGAAGGGGGGTGGGGATGATGACAAGTGGATGATGAAGGGGGGGGGGTGTGGGATGATGACAAGGGGATGATGACAGGTGATGATGATGAGGGTCTGGATGATGACAGGCGGTGATGATGATGAGGATGTTAATGACGGGGGTCTGGATGATGACAGGGGGGATGATGTATTACCCACCCTAGGCTTATACTCGAGTCAATAACTTTTCCTGGGATTTTGGGTTGAAATTAGGGGCCTCGGCTTATACTCGGGTCGGCTTATACTCGAGTATATACGGTATTACATATTATACATTTTATACACATATTACGTCTGGTATATTCTCAGGGTACGATGGCGCCCCCCGAACTCTGGATGTGGAACTTATGGCAGTCGAGCTTGAAAATCAGCGTCTTGAGGAGGAAATCTTTCATGTAAAGATGCATCGGAGCAGGAAAAAGATAGAGAACGGTAAGAGCAGGGCAGGTGTCCTGGGTTTATGTGAAAATATATAGAAATTATATTGGGGAGATTTATCAAAACCTGTGTAGAGGAAAAGTTGTCCAGTTGCCCATAGCAACAAATCAGATCGCTTCTTTCATTTTTCCGAGGCCTTGTTAAAAATGAAAGAAGCGAACTGATTGGTTACTATGGGCAACTCTTACTCTGGACAGGTTTTGATAAATCTCCCACTGGAGGAGGCAGCACAATGCGGGTCCATTTCCTGTATACTCTGGTATATAGCAGTATATAACATTACTGGGGGGGCAGTGTAATGTGGGTCCTGTTCCTGTATACTCTGGTATATAACATTACTGGGGGGCAGTGTAATGTGGGTCCTGTTCCTGTATACTCTGGTATATAACATTACTGGGGGGCAGTGTAATGTGGGTCCTGTTCCTGTATACTCTGGTATATAGCAGTATATAACATTACTGGGGGGGGGGGGCAGTGTAGTGTGGGTCCTGTTCCTGTATACTCTGGTATATAGCAGTATATAACATTACTGGGGGGGCAGTGTAGTGTGGGTCCTGTTCCTGTATACTCTGGTATATAGCAGTATATAGCATTACTGGGGGGGGGCAGTGTAATGTGGGTCCTGTTCCTGTATACTCTGGTATATAGCAGTATATAACATTACTGGGGGCAGTGTAGTATGGGTCCTGTTCCTGTATCCTATGGTATATAGCAGTATATAACATTACTGGGGGGCAGTGTAGTGTGGGTCCTGTTCCTGTATACTCTGGTATATAGCAGTATATAACATTACTGGGGGGCAGTGTAGTATGGGTCCTGTTCCTGTATCCTATGGTATATAGCAGTATATAACATTACTGGGGGGCAGTGTAGTGTGGGTCCTGTTCCTGTATACTCTGGTATATAGCAGTATATAACATTACTGGGGGGCAGTGTAGTATGGGTCCTGTTCCTGTATCCTATGGTATATAGCAGTATATAACATTACTGGGGGGGCAGTGTAGTGTGGGTCCTGTTCCTGTATACTCTGGTATATAGCAGTATATAACATTACTGGGGGGGGGGGGGGGCAGTGTAATGTGGGTCCTGTTCCTGTATCCTATGGTATATAGCAGTATATAACATTACTGGGGGGGCAGTGTAGTGTTGGTCCTGTTCCTGTATACTCTGGTATATAGCAGTATATAACATTACTGGGGGGGGCAGTGTAGTGTGGTTCCTGTTCCTGTATACTCTGGTATATAGCAGTATATAACATTACTGGGGGGGCAGTGTAGTGTTGGTCCTGTTCCTGTATACTCTGGTATATAGCAGTATATAACATTACTGGGGGGGCAGTGTAATGTGGGTCCTGTTCCTGTATACTCTGGTATATAGCAGTATATAACATTACTGGGGGGGGGCAGTGTAGTGTGGTTCCTGTTCCTGTATACTCTGGTATATAGCAGTATATAACATTACTGGGGGGGCAGTGTAGTGTTGGTCCTGTTCCTGTATACTCTGGTATATAGCAGTATATAACATTACTGGGGGGGCAGTGTAATGTGGGTCCTGTTCCTGTATACTCTGGTATATAGCAGTATATAACATTACTGGGGGGGGGCAGTGTAGTGTGGTTCCTGTTCCTGTATCCTATGGTATATAGCAGTATATAGCATTGCCCGTAGTCTGTGGCGAGGATGTGTAGTAAATCTGTCCCTGTCTTATTACAGGCCGCCATCCTCCGCCTTCATATTATGGATAGAAGGGCCCCCCACCCCGCGGACAGAACCCCCATTATGAAGTATAGACTGTGCCAGCTCAGGGGCAGAGTCTGCTACTAGTCCGGCTCTGCTACATCCTATATACAACTATCTACAGCCTCTCATCTTACACTTTGTGTTTCTTCACCATTTTCAAGATTTCTGCTACTGTCAGTGAATGGAAACATTTACATCCAAGGCAGAAAGAATCCTCTGTTGTACTGTATAGTTAGAGGTAAAGTCAGTAAGATTTACATTCACTGACAGCAAGCAAGGATACAGCGCATTTTGACTTTATTTGCTTATTCTATGATTTGTCTCCTCATTGTTATATATGGATTTCTACTAATAAAGTGATTTATTTTTTACTGTATTTTGTGATCATATTATTACTGTACAGACCGGCAGAATAGCGAGTACAGCTCTGGAGTATAATACAGGATATAACTCAGGATCAGTACAGGATAAGTAATGTAATGTATGTACACGATGACTCCACCAGCAGAATAGTGAGTGCAGCTCTGGAGTATAATACAGGATATAACTCAGGATCAGTACAGGATAAGTAATGTAATGTATGTACACAGTGATCTCACCAGCAGAATAGTGAGTGCAGCTCTGGAGTATAATACAGGATATAACTCAGGATCAGTACAGGATAAGTAATGTAATGTATGTACACAGTGATCTCACCAGCAGAATAGTGAGTACAGCTCTGGAGTATAATACAGGATATAACTCAGGATCAGTACAGGATAAGTAATGTAATGTATATACACAGTGATCTCACCAGCAGAATAGTGAGTACAGCTCTGGAGTATAATACAGGATATAACTCAGGATCAGTACAGGATAAGTAATGTAATGTATATACACAGTGACTTCACCAGCAGAATAGTGAGTACAGCTCTGGAGTATAATACAGGATATAACTCAGGATCAGTACAGGATAAGTAATGTAATGTATGTACACAGTGACCTCACCAGCAGAATAGTGAGTACAGCTCTGGAGTATAATGCAGGATATAACTCAGGATCAGTAGTGTAATGTATGTACACAGTGACCTCACCAGCAGAATAGTGAGTACAGCTCTGGAGTATAATACAGGATATAACTCAGGATCAGTACAGGATAAGTCATGTAATGTATGTACACAGTGATCTCACCAGCAGAACAGTGAGTACAGCTCTGGAGTATAATACAGGATATAAATCTAGATTTTCCTAGCTTGTGACGGAAAATATTAGTTATATGAAGACAGGAGGCGAGTATCTTATGCATTAATCTTTCTTTATTAATGCCCATAGCAGAAAACTATCTTTGTTTATATAATTCTAACAGAAAAAACTTTTCTTTTGAAAACGATGAAACAGACTACATATCCCAGCAGTCCCTGCAACCCTGATAGCCACTCCTATCCCAGTGACTCTATATAAAGGACTGCCTTAGTAACACTCCTCCTCTTTCTTGAAGCGAAGTGCAGACTCCAAAGAATCACGAACACCATGTAGAACTCGGTACCGCAACTCGATTCTTCGGCCAGCCGGCCAACACCTTCCGACTCCGGAGCCATAACATGGGCTTGTGGAACCTTGTCACCAGCGACACTCCAACAGGGATGTCCTGAACTCGAATTTCATCCCAACGGGGACTCAGGAACCAATAGTTTATCCGCAAACAGGAATTCTCCACCGTAGTTCAATAGCCTGTAGAAAAAGAGAAGATATTCGTAACAGGGTGGGTCGGGAGGGAAGATACTCGCCTCCTGTCTTCATATAACTAATATTTTCCGTCACAAGCTAGGAAAATCTCGATTTATATATCAGACAGGAGGCTCATATCTTATGCAAGTTTAAAGCTGCATCATAAAATAGACATCAAATTAAAGAATGATTCAGATCAAAGGACAGACATAGAGACATGATCCTCCGGTCTAAAGTAAAATTGACGAAAGGTCGACTCTGAAGACCAATCTGCTGCCAATAGAAGGTCTGACAGCGAACCCCCTGAAGTAACCACTTTAGTGGCCATAGCTCCCCTAGTAGAGTGGGCGCCAAAAAGGGAAATATCAATCCCTGACATTTCCATCACTGATCTCACCCATCTGGCCAGAGTGGCCGAGGAGACTGGATGGTGTGGTTGGACATATGAAACAAGTAACTGGGAATAGTCGGGGGAACGCAGAGTCGCCGTGCGCTGTTCGTATGCCTGCAGGCATCGGACAACACAAAGTCGTGGATGCGACGGAAAACAGGGGTAGAAAACCGAGTGCAATCTGGTTTTGGTTCTACGAACCACTGAGAAATTAACCCCTTCTGGCGAAAATTGTCGCCTGGAAATATCGAGGGCTCTCACATCTGATACCCTTTTAATGGAAACCAGACATAATAGAGTCGTGAGCTTGAAGGATAAAACCTTCAAGGAAAGGGAATCATTGTCTTCCCACGAGGAAAACATCTGTAACACCTTGGCAACGTCCCAAGTGGTCTGATAACGTGGTCGCGGAGGGCGTTTAAATTTTACGCCGCGTAGGAGACGGCACACCAAAGGATGTTTGCCTACAGGCAAAGAGTCCACCGGAGAATGGTATGCCGAGATGGCGGACCTGTATACATTGAGGGAACTATATGATTTTCCCGATTCACATGATTCCGCCAGGTAGTTCACTACTAATGAAACAGGTGCCTGAACGGGATTAACTTGTCGTTGATCACACCAACGAACCCACAATCCCCAGGCAGATCGATATGCCGATCTAGTCCCTGGGGCCCAGGCCAAGGCGAGGAGATCTCTAGCCGATTGTGAAAGGACTCCACTTGGGTCCGGCACCCCGAAACCAACCACGCCAGGAGAGGTAGTTTGCCCTCCAGCACCAACGGGTGTTGACCCTTGGTTGGATTCGTCAAAAGATGTGGTGAGTGGGGAAGTAATCTGGGATAGTCCATCGAAATCCCCAGAATCAGAGGAAACCACGGTTGCGTCGGCCACCAAGGAGTGACCAGAACAACCCTCGCCTTCTGGTTGACTATTTGAAGAAGAAGCCTGGTGATCAACGGAAAGGGGGGAAACGCATAATGCGTCCCTGTCGGCCAAGTTTGGCGAAATGCATCCACTGCTACTGCCTCCGGATCCGGCCTCCAGCTGTAAAAGAGGAATAACTGTCGGTTGAGGCGTGAGGCGAAAAGATCCGTGTGGAACGGACCCCAGAGACCCTGAAGCGTTAGAAACACAGATCGTTCCAGCGTCCAGTCGCTGGAATCTGTAAGGTATCGGGAATTCCAGTCTGCCACGGAGTTGGACACACCTGGAATATACTCCGCTATCGGAATAATGTCGCGAGAAAGGCAGAAATGGCAAAATTCGGACGCGATGTCCGCTAACATCTTGGATTTCGTGCCCCCTAGGCGGTTGATGTATTGCACCGCCGCCACGTTGTCCATGCGTAGTAATACGCAACAGTTGGACCTCTGAGAGAGGAAGCTCCTGAGGGCGAAAAAGGCCGCCAGGAGTTCCAGTGCATTGATATGGAGGGAAGATTCTTCGACGGACCATGTCCCTCCTGTGGTGGAGTGGCCACACCGGGCCCCCCAGCCCTGTCGGCTCGCATCCGACTCCAAAACCACGTCCGGGCTGGAATTGAAGATCGTCTTGCCGCTCCATTCGATGGCATGCCGAAGCCACCACCGTAACTCTTCCTCCGATTCCGGACAAAGAGTGACCTCGTCCGCGTAACGCAGACCCTGCCGTAAGTGTAGGGTCTTGAGGCGTTGCAGAGCCCGATAATGAAGCGGGGCCGGAAAAATTGCCTGAATGGAGGCCGCTAGCAGACCGACTATACGTGAGATCACTCTCAACGATACTCGGCCTTTTCGCAAGACTGCTCTGATTTCCTTGCGAATCAAGGCCAGTTTGGACTTGGGTAAACGTAGTACCGCCTGTCTGGTGTCTACTAAGAACCCCAAAAACTCCATCTCCTGACCTGGAGAGAGTACTGACTTTTTGTGGTTGATGAGGAAACCTAGGTCCTCCAGTAATGTCACTGTCCACAGTTTGTGCAGACTGGCTTGCTCTCTGGAACGTGCCATAATTAGTAAGTCGTCCAGATATATTATCAGGCGTACACCTCTGCATCGCAATGCGGCTACGACGGGTTTCATTATTTTGGTGAAGCACCATGGAGCTGATGAAAGACCGAAGGGTAGGCAAGTAAATTGCCACATTCTGCCCCTCCATAGAAATCTTAGAAATTGCTGAGAGGCAGGATGCATGGGAATTGTTAGGTATGCATCCTTTAGGTCTATCTTGACCATCCAATCTCCCGGGATCAGAAGGTCTCGCAGTAAGTGGATCCCCTCCATTTTGAAGTGACGATACGTCACATGTTGGTTTAACTGTCTTAAGTTTATCACCGGCCGATAACCTCCGTCTTTCTTCTTGACTAAGAAGAGAGTGCTTACGAACCCGGGTGACCAGGGGTCGACTTCTACTACCGCCTGTTTTGATATGAGTTCTTCTAGTTCCAAGTCTATGAGGCGTACATTTGGAGGAGAAAAATGAATGGGATGCGGTCTGATGTTCATGACCGGTTTTAGAGAGGAAATCTATGTGATAGCCCGTTACCGCTGCTAGTATCCACGTGTCTGCTGTAATCGTGGACCAGACGTGGGTAAAATACTGTAGCCTGCCCCCCACAGGTATGTGTGTGTGGTAATGTGGCATCATACTCACCAGTGGGCGGACGAGATCTAGGGAATCCTCTGCCTCCGCGTCCCCTCCAGGGGCGTCCTCGTGGGGAAAGAAGGGGGCCGGTTGTGCCACAGGGATTGGATATTGCTGTTGAGCGGTAGCGTAAGGTTGAGCGGGGGGTCTGGAATAAGCTCTGTAATAATTGTTACGGCCGGCAGAGCGACCCCTACCTGCCGGCCTTGTGAAAAACCTTAGTCCCAGTACCAGGCTTTTTAAGAGAGGATTAAGCCTTGTCAAGGCTGGTGAACAGACTAACGAATTTGTTTATATTTTTGATCAAATCCTCTCCAAATAGGAGGCCTTCGGCTGAAGGTCCCGGCTCAGTCTCAGCCAAATGAGACAACTGGGGGTCGAGTCTCATTAATATCGACCTGCGTCGCTCAGTAGAGCATGTAGTATTGGCCGAACCCAGGAGACAGATGGCCCTCTGTGCCCAACCTCTTAATTGGGTCAAGTCCACGGGGTCATCTGTGGAAGCCGCTTGTTCTGATAAATTTAATATTTTTGTCAGAGGGCCCAACAAGTCTAAAATGCGATCTTGTATCGCCTTAAATGAGCGCTCGATACCTTTTTTGGTATACTTGCCATTTTTAAGCAGGTACTTTAACAGTACTGGATCAATTTCAGGTGTATGGGCCACCTTTTTGGGGACAAATGGCCTGGGGCATTCTGCCCTCAGTTTGTTCCTATTGACCCTGTCCAGGGTCCTCCTTGTCCAGTGTTCTACATATTGTGATACTTGCGGTAGGGGTGCCCAGTCACCTGACCGCGGATGCGATATTGCATCCGGGTTGAAGAATGATTCCCCTAGGGAATCTAAGATAGCCTCAGAAGGCAAGTCAGGGTCGACTTCTTTTAAGTCAGACATAAGCCCAGCTTCCTCAATCTCCGTATCAGAATCTGTGGTCACTGCCACCTCGGATCCTTCTGAAGATTCGTCATTAGACGTATCATTAAAGGAGTTCGGCTTTGCTCGCCTAAGGGACTTAAGGCGTTTATGTGGTATCTCCTTGTGAGTCAAGGGTCGTTGAGGATTCTGCTCAGGAAGGCTGGGTTGACCGGCCATGTTGGGTCCGGTCTTATGCATCAATTCTACTTCCCCTGCCGTGGAGTCGGAATACGCAGTAAGGTGTCTGCGTTTGAAAGGAGCTTTCCCTTTCTTAACATTACTCTCTGTAACCTGGGAGGTGGAAGGGTTAACAGCAGAGGACAGTGCAGCCTGCACAGATCTGTTGATGAGGTCCTGAATTTGGGCAGCTGTGAGAAGCTGAGGTGAATCAGATGGAAAATCATCCACTGTCATCTCCCTGGGTAAGGTGTTAGCTCCTTCTGCCATGAAGTCCAATATATACTAGTACTAATTAGGGCTATAGTAATGTATATGTACTACAGTCTAGAGCAACAGAGTATAACTATAAGCGCACTGCACTGAGCAAACTAAGTTCTCAGGGCAGCACAGAACAAGGTTGAACTCACTATACAATCTGTAGGTACCGCTCTCCTCACCGCTCGCAGCAGACTGGCGATGCGGTGAAGAGGAGGTACAGAACTAGGGTGTTCTCAGCCGTAATCTCGCGATGTTACGGCTGAGAAACTCTATGATTGGTCAGTAAATGACCGCGCCTCACGGAGGGCCCGCCCCCTTCCCTGACCGCGCGCGCGAGTCGTAGCCGCGGCGGGAAGAAGGAGAAGAAGAAGGGGGAAGGGTAAAAGGACGCTCACAAGATGGCGTCTAAAGGTAAGAGTATGAGGCAAAAAGGGGAAAAGAAAACAGGATTAGGAGGGAGGAGAAGAGCGCCCGAACGCGCGGACAGCAGCTCCCTTCTCCCTATGATATAACAGGGCAGAAGCCCAGAGGGAAAAAGAGAGAATGAATAGAAAAGAAAGAATAAAATATTTAAAGAGAGAGTAGTAAGATAGTGTTAAGTGTAAACACAAAACAATTCTGAATACACTGCACAGGTAGGAACAAATTAAGAAGTAACTTATACATGAATTGAAGGAATACTTATCTTATCTCTGCCATGAGCAGAAAGAAAGAGGAGGAGTGTTACTAAGGCAGCCCTTTATATAGAGTCACTGGGATAGGAGTGGCTATCAGGATTGCAAGGACTGCTGGGATATGTAGTCTGTTTCATCGTTTTCAAAGAAGAAAAGTTTTTTCTGTTAGAATTATATAAACAAAGATAGTTTTCTGCTATGGGCATTAATAAAGAAAGATTAATGCATAAGATATGAGCCTCCTGTCTGATATATAACTCAGGATCAGTACAGGATAAGTAATGTATGTACACAGTGACCTCACCAGCAGAATAGTGAGTACAGCTCTGGAGTATAATACAGGATATAACTCAGGATCAGTACAGGATAAGTAATGTAATGTATGTACACAGTGACCTCACCAGCAGAATAGTGAGTACAGCTCTGGGGTATAATACAGGATATAACTCAGGATCAGTACAGGATAAGTAATGTAATGTATGTACACAGTGACCTCACCAGCAGAATAGTGAGTACAGCTCTGGAGTATAATACAGGATATAACTCAGGATCAGTACAGGATAAGTAATGTAATGTATATACACAGTGACCTCACCAGCAGAATAGTGAGTACAGCTCTGGAGTATAATACAGGATATAACTCAGGATCAGTACAGGATAAGTAATGTAATGTATGTACACAGTGACCTCACCAGCAGAATAGTGAGTACAGCTCTGGAGTATAATACAGGATATAACTCAGGATCAGTACAGGATAAGTAATGTAATGTATGTACACAGTGACCTCACCAGCAGAATAGTGAGTACAGCTCTGGAGTATAATACAGGATATAACTCAGGATCAGTACAGGATAAGTAATGTAATGTATGTACACAGTGACCTCACCAGCAGAATAGTGAGTGCAGCTCTGGGGTATAATACAGGATATAACTCAGGATCAGTACAGGATAAGTAATGTAATGTATGTACACAGTGACCTCACCAGCAGAGTAGTGAGTACAGCTCTGGAGTGCTGACCAATTAGTTGCGGGTGTGGTCGTGCTTCAGCTGTGCTGTGTGTGTCTGCTGTGTCTCCTGAGCTCCAGGGATTTCCACCTGTTCCACCTGGGGCCTGCTTCCTCCTCCCCAGGGAGGGAGTGGGTTTCCAGGCATGAGTGAGGGAGGCGAGGCCCAGGCTTCTGCTCCTCGGACTAGGCCGCAGGGGAGCAGTAGAAGCCAGCAAGCGGCCGGAACATCGGAGGATTTGGGGGTGAGGCGTTCTACTAGGAGTCGCAGCAATGCTGCTCCAACTCCCCCCACAGAGGTGAGGAGCTCCAAGGCTGGATCCACCTCGGGAAAGCTGGGTGTTTCCAGCAGAAAGCTGGGTTCATCAGGAAGGAGGCAGAGTACTCACGGAGGTGAAGCCGACCTCAGTGAGGAAGGCTGGGGAGTGCTGAGGACCCGGGAGTCTATTTCCACCTATACGTCCCGGGTAAAAAGTCACCTCCGTGAGTATGAAGACGCCTGTAAGGCCATCAGGAGGCTCGGAGAGGGACTTCGCTGTGCCCGTGCCAGAGCCAAGGTATCTCCTAAGAGGAAAAAGGCAGAGATCCAGGCAGAGATAAAAAGACTTATGGCTGAAATACAAGCTTTGGAGGAGAGGAGAGCAGAATTACTGGCGAAGAGTGGTCCATTTAAAGAGAAATTGGAAAATGAGGAGCGCTTCAGGGTGACAGAAGAAGATAAAAATAAAAGGTTGATGGGGCTGCAACCTGAGAGCCAGGTGGATGATGAGGAGGAGATAGAGGGAGAACAACAGCCAGATCCACCTGGTGGCCTGTCGCAACAGCAGCAGGCCCCGTACAGTGGGCCCCCTGCACAGCAACCAGCAGTATCACCTGCCGACTCAGGGGAGGACAGTGACAGCAGCTACCAGGGAGGGGCGCTAATGGCCCAGATACGTATGCTGGAATCCCCAGTGTGTCCTCAGAACCTGGTGTTTGGAGATGAGCTCCCAAATGAGGCACCTGGGGGTAAGAAGAAAAAGAAGACCAAGCCAAAGCAGCAAGAAGTGGTGAGTTACATCTACACCCCCCTCCCTGTAAACCCTGAGTCGGCCGCAGGGTCAGCTCATTGTGCAAGCCCCGTTACCCAGCCCAGCCCGTGTTCTGTGGTGGACTCGGTGCAAAGGTGCGGGGAGAGTACAGATACTAAAAGGGCGCAGAGCTCCATGCCTGTTTGCAGTAGCAGGGATGGAGCAGAGAAGGCATCGGCCGAAAGGCCGTACAGTGAGGGCGGCCCAGCGGTGGGCATAGAGGCAGACTCCGGTGCTGTAGTTCGCTCCCCTGTGGGAGAGGGGGGTGACTCAGTGCCGGAGGTAGTCGTGGTGGCTAAGGGAAAAATAGATTCTCCCAAAAGTAGAAAAAAACTTTTGTTTTGCATTGGCGCCGCTGATCCAGATCAGCGGCGCCCAGGAGCTGGACATTCTAGTACGGATGAGGCGGAGGGTACTGGTAAAAACAGGGCTGGGGCCGCTAATAAACAGGCTAGGCAGGCTTCCCGGTCCTTGTATAAGGGACCGGTGACCTGTCCTGTGGTGATGGCTCCAGCCCTGGTACCCAGTGATGCTGACAGTACAAAATCTGCGCCAGAACGCACCGGTCCAGCCAGTATGAATGTGGAGGTTAATGTTGGAGTGACTGAGGGTGTGAAAGAGGGGAATAATTCATCTGTTACTAAAAATCTGTCTGGGGCTTTGAATAGTGGTTTGGGCTGTAGCACGGGTGGAGGTATGGGGGGCACATCAGCTAAAATAGGGGTCAATGGTTTGGGTATGGATTATGTGGAGGAGGGTGGTGAAGGGGCACAGATTAGTGGTGGGAATGTAGGGCCTGGTCCAGTTGCACCCCCAGCGGTGGCAGCACCCATCCGCAGCTACGCGAATGTCACCGCTGGGTTAAGGGGGGCAGCTTCCTCGTCCTCTGGCTCTGGGGAGAACAGTTTGCAGCAGCGTCTCCTGGGGGCCTTAAGGAGAGGGGAGAGATCGATCAATGTAGAGGGTAGGGAGGTTGATCTATCCTTCTGGATAGAGAGACATGGTCTTTCAGCCTTCCGAGAGGAAAGAGGGGGGGATAATGTGTGGTCCCTCCCTACAGCCGGGCCAGGTGGTCTCCGTAGGAATGTGGTCCGGCTGAGGTGGAGAGGCAGTGATACATGTCCTCCAAGATCTAAAGTTGTTGAGCTTCTGCTGAAGTTGGGCTTTAAGGCAGCTGACATCTATGCCTTGATACATCCTTATGGTACCCCTGAGTTCGATATCAGCTTTGTTCGGCCGGAGGGGCTTGAGCTCTTCTGGTCGAATTATGAGTTGGTAAAGAATGAGCCCGGCTGGCGAGACTTTGCCATTCAGGCAGTGTCTCGCCAAAATAATGTCAAGAAGGTGACCGTTTTAACCCGTAATGAATCGCTTTCTTGTATTGACATCATGACGTGGCTAGGTCGGTATGGTGAGGTGGTGGAGGTCCCAAAAAAGAACAGGGATGAATATGGCATCTGGTCAGGGGCCTGGACGTTTATGGTCAAGCTTAGGCGTTCAGGAAACACCGTTACCCATATACCATCTGCGACCTTCCTCGGAAGGGATCGTATCCAGATCTTCTACCAGGGTCAGCCGAAGCTCTGTCACAGATGTGGTGACCCCACACATTTTAGTGCCAATTGCACTGTGCAGAAGTGCACTCTGTGTGGGGAAATAGGCCATCTCGCTACATCTTGTGCAGAGATTAGGTGTCACCTGTGTGGTGACTTAGGTCACCCATTCAGTCGCTGCCCTCGTTCCTTTGTCAACGCGGTTGTTGCCCCGGTGGGAGTAAGCCGTGAGGTGGATTCTGCTGGGGGGATGGCTGTCGGGGATGAAGGGGTGCAGGGGCCAGGGAAGAAAAGTAAGCAGAAGACGCCTGCCCAACTGAGGCGTCTCGAGAAGCGTCAAAGGGACAGGGAGATTCAGGACTCACAGGAGCATCAACCAACTGGGGTGACTCCTGATCCTGTCCCTGCGGCCAGTTTTACTGCTGAGGCCCTGGGGGATAGTGAACTGGATGAGGAGACTGGAAGGATCCACAAAGAGGGGGATGCCGTCTCCTCACTGTCCTCCCATGGTGGGAGCGCGGATGAGGACAGTGGGGGATGGGCAGAAACAAAGCGGGGTACTCGGAAGAATAAGAAAAGGAGAGATGTAAGATCTTCTCCCACCTGCCAGATGCCAAAGGAAGGTACAACTGATCTCCCTCTGATTGGTCTCTCCAACCGGTTCCGAGCCCTCCGCGACATTTCCTCTTCGGAGGAGGGGGTGGCTGGGGGTGAGGTTCCGGATGTTGCGGTGGGGCTCACAGGAGACGCTGAGTCCTCTCTCCCTGGGGAATCTATGTCTTCAGGGGGGGAGACAGGCCCAGAGTCAGGGGACGAGGAAAATGTATATAAAGGGAAAATGGACACATCTATTTCACTTAAAAGGGGTAAACCATCATCTGATGAGGAGGGTGGTGGGGTGGATGGGAAGGATGGTGGGAAAAAGAAAGCTGTCTAACTCAATCACCCTTGATGGCGGCACCCTCTCCGTTGACCCTGGCATCCATTAATGTTGCCAGCATAAAGTCAGATACGGCTCGATTTGCGGCCTATGATTTTTTTGCCCATATTAATGCTGATATTTTATTTTTGCAGGAGACCAGGCTAACAGATATGTCATCTATCTACAAGGCTAAAAGAGAGTGGAGGAATGGGCCCTCCTACTGGTCTCTTGGGGCCGAGCCGTATAGCGGAGTGGCGGTCCTTTTTACCGCAGCGGTAGAATGCCGACGGGTTATCGAGTTAGAAATGGGGAGGTGCCTGATCTTAGATGTCCTCATGAAGGGACAAGAACTTCGCCTTATTAACATCTACGGCCCACAGTCTAAGTGGGACCGGAAGTGTCTCTTTAGGAGGATCAAGCCCTATCTTTTTACAAGTCGGCAGGTGGTCTTTGGAGGGGACTTTAATGCTGTCACGAGGCCCCAAGACAGGGGAGGTGCCAGAGACAAGCTGACTTATGATAGCGTCGCCCTTAATAGCATAGCAAGTGAGGCTCGCCTGGTGGATGTCCACATCCGGTACACCCCAGGCCACGCGGGATTCACCTATCATAGGGGTAGTTGTAGGTCTAGGATAGACAGGTTTTATTTAAAGGAGGAGGCCGTCTCTTCAGCAGTATCTGTTGTTGAGGTGGAGTTCTCCGATCACTGTTTAATTTTGTTTTCTCTGAATGTTGCAGAGACCCCCCGGATGGGCAGAGGCTATTGGAAGCTGAATTCGTCTCTCTTGGAAGAAGCGGAGATAAGACAGTCCTTTGAGGATTTTCTTCAGAGCCAGGTACCATTGCTGGGCCTTTGTAGCAGTAAGTCAGAGTGGTGGGAGATCTTCAAGGAAAGGGTTGCGAGATTCTTCCGCCAGCTCTCGGGCCTCAGAAGCCTAAACAGGTACCGTTTGTACCAGGGCCTGAGGAAGAAACTTGAGAACCTTGTCTCGACTGGAGGTAGCCGAGAGGATATCTCCAGAGTGAAATCCTTGCTGATGAGGTGTCAGTACGATAGGCACGCATCTTTGGTTTTTGAGAGGGATTACGGGAAGTACCGCTCGCCTGACCCTTACAGAAACTGCAAGATGTCAGTGAATAGTAAAATAGTCTCAGGACTGATTGATAGTACGGGATCCTTGAAAAGGTCCAGATCAGGGATCTTGGAGGTCGTCAGATCCTTCTACTCGCACCTCTTGGGAAGGAAGGACCTAGATCGAGATAAGGTATCAGCTTTCTTGGCTGAAACCGTCCCTGAACCAGGAGTAGACCCCTCTCTTGACGTTTTGACAGAGATGATCCGGGAAGAGGAAGTCAGGATGGCTATTGATGGGCTTGCCCTCAAGAAGTCACCCGGTCCGGATGGCTTAACATCTGAGTTCTATAAGACCTTTAAGGACACTTTGGTTCCCCTCTTGACTGCGGTTTTTAATGAGTGTCTATCCTCGGGCACTCTGCCAAAGTCAATGAGGAGGTCAGCGCTGATCATCCTGTCAAAGGGTAAAGACCCGTTCCACATTGAGAATTGGCGTCCCATAGCGCTTCTCAATGTGGACCGAAAGATTCTGGCAAAAGTGCTGTTTAACCGGCTGGTGGAGTTTGCACCCCGGCTCCTTTCGGGGGCTCAGAATTGCTCTGTTCCGGGCCGCAGTACATTTAGTGCTGGCCACTGGAAGGGGTACTTGCTGTCCTTGGATCAGGCAAAAGCGTTTGATCGGGTTAACCATGAGTACCTCTGGTCTGTTCTTCTGAGATATGGCCTGCCGGGGGGGTTTGTTGATTGGCTTAAGATCTTGTACGCAGGGGCAGAGAGTTTCCCGCTTGTGAATGGTTGGATTGGCCGCTCTTTTGAGGTTGGGTCTGGCGTCCGTCAGGGTTGTCCTTTGAGCCCGTTGCTGTACGTGTTTGCAATTGATCCTTTCCTTAGGAGGATTGATTGTGGACCGTTGGCGGGGGTGAGAATGGACCTGGCGGTGCCGGATTTGGCTCTGAGGGCGGTAGCGTATGCTGATGATGTCACCGTGTTTGTCTCCTCACAAGAGGAAGGCCAATGGGTGATGTCAGAGGTGGACCGCTACTCGGAGGCATCCGGGTCCAAGATCAACCGGGATAAGTGCGAGAGTCTCTGGCTGGGAGGGGGAGATCCTAGTTTTGATCTCCCGGACGCCCTTCCAGGGCCCCAGGAATCTGCAAAAGTTCTCGGCATCGAATTTGGCCAAGGGGATTACCCCAAACAAAACTGGGACAGCAGGCTTAAGATCGCCGCTCAGAAGGTGGATCAGTGGAAGGGTTGGTCTTTGACCCTCCGGGAAAGGGTTAACCTGATCAAAACATTCCTGCTCCCTTTACTGATATACCTGGGCAGTGTATGCATGTTGCCAGAACCTCTTTGGACCCGGGTCTACAGTGTGTTCTTCCAGATGTTATGGGGGAACAGACTGAACCTAGTGAAGAGGGAGGTTACTTACCGTACGAGGAGACTAGGGGGGTTGTGTATGGTCAACCCTGTGGTGTTCCTAGTGAATACCTTTCTTAAGACCAATATAGCAAACCTCTGGTCAGAGAGGGCTCCTCCGTGGGTATCCTCCTGTAGGGGATGGTTTCAGCCTTTCTTCCAGGAATGGGAGACAGGAGGGCAAGTGAAGGATCTTCGCACACCACACGGGCATCTCCCGGCTTATGCTACCCCGGTTCTGAAGGTTATTCGTCGGTGGGTTCTGGGGATGTGGGAGATTAGGACTCTGTCGAGGAAATTTCTTGACAAGAGGGTCCTGTCTTCTCATTTCCAGAGGCCATTGGCGCTCAAGGACTGCCCAAGTCGGGATCTGGAGGTGGGTTTAGAGCTTTTGAATTCTATCAGGATCCCCTTGAAGTTTTGGGACTTGACTTGGCGCTGCTTCCATGGGAAACTGTGTGTGAGGGACAATCTGAAGTGCAGGAGCTCTGATGACCGGGGATGTCCCCGCGAAGAGTGTGGAGGCATGCTGGAAAGCATGGAGCATTTTCTGCTTCATTGTCCCTTTAACACAGAGGTTTACACCAGGGTGGGCGCTTCCATTGGTTGGCCTCGGCTGGCCAGTCTATCCTATGCGGAATGGGCCTATGGGGCATTCAGAAACCTTGGAGGCTGGGACCGGTGCACTTTATTCCTAGTCAGCTCAGTGGTTAGGTACTACACGTGGAACGCACGGTGTTTAGTGTCGACGCAGCGTAAAATCCTCCCTGTGGATGTGGTGGTTAGGAACATTCTCGGTGACCTGGTGAAGGTGCGTTCTCTGGAGTACGAGAGGCTGGGTGCTGGCAGGGCCTCTCGTCTATGGAGGGGCTCTGCCTTTAAAGTGCCTTAGCCTGTTGTCCCCCCCTGGTGGTGGGCTGATGCTGGCACATTAGTCTTTTTGTTTTGAGCAGTTGGTTTATGGTAATATAGGGCTTGCAGGCACTGAACTTGAGCTTTAGGGGTTTGTTGTTTGGCTTATATTGTTATATGTATTTGTTATTGTATTTATTGTTGTAGTCTATTTGTATACTTATGTATTGTATATATTGTTAGTCTGTGTATATTTTATGTAATGTATATATTGTATATATTGTGTGATGCCACCTGGGGTTTGGGTTTAGTTTAGGTTGGGTGGTGGGTTAAAAAGGGGGGAGGGGGTTTGTGTGGGACTTTTATATATACAGAAAATCCTGGACTGGTTCATGGACGTCTGGTAACATGTACTGGGGGCATGGGATGCGGGACCAGCTCAGGGCCAAAAAAAAAAAAAAAAAAAAAAAAAAGTGGTGTTATTTTGTTTGTGTTGGGTTTTATTATTTTGTATATATTATTATTGTTGTTGTTGTTATTCTTTTTGGTATATTACTGGTATTGGGTTTTTGGTTTTGCAACTGGGCCAGGAAATTCACATTTAGTATTAGTGTATATTAGTGTATATAGTTTATTAGTATAGTATGGGTATTATGGGTATTATAGGAATATGTCTTTTGTAAATATTGTATATATTTGTTTGTGTGCAGGAATGAGTGTGGGGTGGACCGGTGTTGTATTTTATGCTATTGTGTTGGTTTTATGATCATTATATTGAAATGTTCTGTCGGATATGATATGTTTATGTTTTGTAATTTTTTTATTGTTATGTTTGAAATTTTAATAAAAGATCTACAGGATATAACTCAGGATCAGTACAGGATAAGTAATGTAATGTATGTACACAGTGACCTCACCAGCAGAATAGTGAGTACAGCTCTGGAGTATAATACAGGATATAACTCAGGATCAGTACAGGATAAGTAATGTAATGTATGTACACAGTGACCTTACCAGCAGAATAGTGAGTACAGCTCTGGGGTATAATACAGGATATAACTCAGGATCAGTACAGGATAAGTAATGTAATGTATGTACACAGTGACCTCACCAGCAGAATAGTGAGTACAGCTCTGGGGTATAATACAGGATATAACTCAGGATCAGTACAGGATAAGTAATGTAATGTATGTACACAGTGACCTCACCAGCAGAATAGTGAGTACAGCTCCGGAGTATAATACAGGATCAGTAATATAATGTTTCTTTCCTCACAGGGGACTCTGAGGTCGCTGAGTTACAACGTGAACACATTCTGCAGATGTCTCAGCTCCAGGCGGACATTGAGATGCTCAGAAGGGATGTCACCCGGATGCCACCTCGGGGGACCCATGGGCCTCCACCTTTCCAGCCTCCACTTCCACCCCCGATGCACCCGTCTGGACAACCTCTAGGAAAACCAGAGCCAACTATAGCCCTGGGGGGTGTGGTGAGTGGCCGCCATGTAATTGTGTGGTATAAGGAGACGTCGGCCCCGTTTACTCCTCTCACAATCTTCTTATAATAGGATATCGGACGTCACCTTGGTCTTGGTCTATGATTATATGGTCAGGGATATATTATCTTATTTTTAGTCCTGTTCTTCTATTAGCCTGTCCTCAGGGGGCGCTATTGTTTGACCAGAATTTCTTCTGTTTTAGGACTCTATGCGGCCTTTAAGCCCCACAGTGAAGAGACATATGGTGGAGCCCCTGGATGCGCTGGGCCCGGCCCCATATGACCCGGTGTAAGGAGCCGATTGTATAATTCTCTAGATTACTGCAGGTTATCAGAGGCGTATTGTGCAGTATGTACATGATGGTGGTTGTAGTGCTGCTGTGTGACCGTGCAGTATGTACATGATGGTGGTTGTAGTGCTGCTGTGTGACTGTGCAGTATATACATGATGGTGGTTGTAGTCCTGCTGTGTGACCCTGCAGTATGTACATGATGATGGTTGTAGTGCTGCTGTGTGACTGTGCAGTATGTACATGATGGTGGTTGTAGTGCTGCTGTGTGACCCTGCAGTATATACATGATGATGGTTGTAGTCCTGCTGTGTGACCCTGCAGTATGTACATGATGGTGGTTGGAGTGCTGCTGTGTGGCCGTGCAGTATGTACATGATGGTGGTTGTAGTGCTGCTGTGTGACTGTGCAGTATGTACATGATGGTGGTTGTAGTGCTGCTGTGTGACCCTGCAGTATGTACATGATGGTGGTTGGAGTGCTGCTGTGTGACCCTGCAGTATGTACATGATGGTGGTTGTAGTCCTGCTGTGTGACTGTGCAGTATGTACATGATGGTGGTTGTAGTGCTGCTGTGTGACCCTGCAGTATGTATATGATGGTGGTTGTAGTCCTGCTGTGTGACTGTGCATTATGTACATGATGGTGGTTGTAGTGCTGCTGTGTGACCCTGCAGTGTGTTCATGATGGTGGTTGTAGTGCTGCTGTGTGACCCTGCAGTATGTACATGATGGTGGTTGTAGTGCTGCTGTGTGACCCTGCAGTATATACATGATGGTGGTTGTAGTGCTGCTGTGTGACCCTGCAGTATGTACATGATGCTGGTTGTAGTGCTGCTGTGTGACTGTGCAGTATGTACATGATGGTGGTTGTAGTCCTGCTGTGTGACTGTGCAGTATGTACATGATGGTGGTTGTAGTGCTGCTGTGTGACCCTGCAGTATATACATGATGGTGGTTGTAGTCCTGCTGTGTGACTGTGCAGTATGTACATGATGGTGGTTGTAGTCCTGCTGTGTGACTGTGCAGTATGTACATGATGGTGGTTGTAGTCCTGCTGTGTGACTGTGTAGTATGTACATGATGGTGGTTGTAGTGCCGCTGTGTGACTGTGCAGTATGTACATGATGGTGGTTGTAGTCCTGCTGTGTGACTGTGCAGTATGTACATGATGGTGGTTGTAGTGCTGCTGTGTGACCCTGCAGTATGTACATGATGGTGGTTGTAGTGCTGCTGTGTGACCGTGCAGTATGTACATGATGGTGGTTTTAGTGCTGCTGTGTGACTGTGCAGTATGTACATGATGGTGGTTGTAGTCGTGCTGTGTGACTGTGCAGTATGTACATGATGGTGGTTGTTGTCCTGCTGTGTGACTGTGCAGTATGTACATGATGGTGGTTGTAGTCCTGCTGTGTGACTGTGTAGTATGTACATGATGGTGGTTGTAGTGCTGCTGTGTGACTGTGCAGTATGTACATGATGATGGTTGTAGTCCTGCTGTGTGACCCTGCAGTATGTACATGATGGTGATTGTAGTCCTGCTGTGTGACCCTGCAGTATGTACATGATGGTGGTTGTAGTGCTGCTGTGTGACTGTGCAGTATGTACATGATGGTGGTTGTAGTGCTGCTGTGTGACTGTGCAGTATGTACATGATGGTGGTTGTAGTGCTGCTGTGTGACTGTGCAGTATGTACATGATGGTGGTTGTAGTGCTGCTGTGTGACTGTGCAGTATGTACATGATGGTGGTTGTAGTCCTGCTGTGTGACTGTGCAGTATGTACATGATGGTGGTTGTAGTGCTGCTGTGTGACTGTGCAGTATGTACATGATGGTGGTTGTAGTGCTGCTGTGTGACTGTGCAGTATGTATATGATGGTGGTTGTAGTCCTGCTGTGTGACTGTGCAGTATGTATATGATGGTGGTTGTAGTGCTGCTGTGTGACTGTGCAGTATGTACATGATGGTGGTTGTAGTGCTGCTGTGTGACTGTGCAGTATGTACATGATGATGGTTGTAGTGCTGCTGTGTGACCCTGCAGTATATACATGATGATGGTTGTAGTCCTGCTGTGTGACCCTGCAGTATGTACATGATGGTGGTTGGAGTGCTGCTGTGTGGCCGTGCAGTATGTACATGATGGTGGTTGTAGTGCTGCTGTGTGACTGTGCAGTATGTACATGATGGTGGTTGTAGTGCTGCTGTGTGACCCTGCAGTATGTACATGATGGTGGTTGGAGTGCTGCTGTGTGACCCTGCAGTATGTACATGATGGTGGTTGTAGTCCTGCTGTGTGACTGTGCAGTATGTACATGATGGTGGTTGTAGTGCTGCTGTGTGACCCTGCAGTATGTATATGATGGTGGTTGTAGTCCTGCTGTGTGACTGTGCATTATGTACATGATGGTGGTTGTAGTGCTGCTGTGTGACCCTGCAGTGTGTTCATGATGGTGGTTGTAGTGCTGCTGTGTGACCCTGCAGTATGTACATGATGGTGGTTGTAGTGCTGCTGTGTGACCCTGCAGTATATACATGATGGTGGTTGTAGTGCTGCTGTGTGACCCTGCAGTATGTACATGATGCTGGTTGTAGTGCTGCTGTGTGACTGTGCAGTATGTACATGATGGTGGTTGTAGTCCTGCTGTGTGACTGTGCAGTATGTACATGATGGTGGTTGTAGTGCTGCTGTGTGACCCTGCAGTATATACATGATGGTGGTTGTAGTCCTGCTGTGTGACTGTGCAGTATGTACATGATGGTGGTTGTAGTCCTGCTGTGTGACTGTGCAGTATGTACATGATGGTGGTTGTAGTCCTGCTGTGTGACTGTGTAGTATGTACATGATGGTGGTTGTAGTGCTGCTGTGTGACTGTGCAGTATGTACATGATGGTGGTTGTAGTCCTGCTGTGTGACTGTGCAGTATGTACATGATGGTGGTTGTAGTGCTGCTGTGTGACCCTGCAGTATGTACATGATGGTGGTTGTAGTGCTGCTGTGTGACCGTGCAGTATGTACATGATGGTGGTTTTAGTGCTGCTGTGTGACTGTGCAGTATGTACATGATGGTGGTTGTAGTCGTGCTGTGTGACTGTGCAGTATGTACATGATGGTGGTTGTTGTCCTGCTGTGTGACTGTGCAGTATGTACATGATGGTGGTTGTAGTCCTGCTGTGTGACTGTGTAGTATGTACATGATGGTGGTTGTAGTGCTGCTGTGTGACTGTGCAGTATGTACATGATGATGGTTGTAGTCCTGCTGTGTGACCCTGCAGTATGTACATGATGGTGATTGTAGTCCTGCTGTGTGACCCTGCAGTATGTACATGATGGTGGTTGTAGTGCTGCTGTGTGACTGTGCAGTATGTACATGATGGTGGTTGTAGTGCTGCTGTGTGACTGTGCAGTATGTACATGATGGTGGTTGTAGTGCTGCTGTGTGACTGTGCAGTATGTACATGATGGTGGTTGTAGTGCTGCTGTGTGACTGTGCAGTATGTACATGATGGTGGTTGTAGTCCTGCTGTGTGACTGTGCAGTATGTACATGATGGTGGTTGTAGTGCTGCTGTGTGACTGTGCAGTATGTATATGATGGTGGTTGTAGTGCTGCTGTGTGACTGTGCAGTATGTACATGATGGTGGTTGTAGTGAATTGTCCTGTTCACACTGACAGGGCCGGATTCGTCATCTTCTACGACTTCATCCTGGGCCTGGAGCCGACGTTCCAGAAGGTGCGGCTGGTGAACGGGCTGTACAGTAATGGGCACAGAATGGGGCAACCTTCTCCGCTCCCAGACGCCCTGTGCGAGGTGTGGAACGCTCCTCAACACCTGGCGAATAACCCCAGAGGGAACATCGCAATGTTACGGACCAAGCAACCCATTCCAAGGTACTGCCCCCCTTCCCTATACTTATATCACCTCCTGCTGTCTAGTTACCCCCCTCTGGGGGTTTTATGTGACATCCATATTGGCAAAAGGATTCTCTGTGCCACACAAGACAAGCATTGACTCTACGTGGTCCTAAATAGGCACTGTCACTTTAAAAAAAAAAAAAAACTTGACGCATTCTAGGGATATGTTAAAAGTTTGGATCCGTCGTGGTCTGAATGTGATTGCTGGAATGAGACCGAGACAAACTAACAATGTAAGTCAATGGCAGTGGTCTCCAAACTGTGGACCTCCAGCTGTTGCAAAACACAACTCCCAGCATGCCCGGACAGCCATTGGCTGTCCGGGCATGCTGGGAGTTGTAGTTTTGCAACAGCTGAAGGCACCCAAGTTGGGAAACACTGACTTAAGGCTGTCTGGATATGCTGGGAGTTGTAGTTTTGCAACAGCTGAAGGGACCATGGTTGGGAAACACTGGCCTAAGGCTGTCCGGCATGCTGGGAGTTGTAGGTTTGCAACAGCTGGAGGCACCCAAGTTGGGAAACACTGACCTAAGTCTGTCCGGGTATGCTGGGAGTTGTAGTTTTGCAACAGCTGGAGGCACCCTGGTTGGGAAACTGACCTAAGGCTGTCCGGGCATGCTGGGACTTGTAATTTTGCAACAGCTGGAGGCACCCAAGTTGGGAAACACTGACCTAAGGTTGTCCGGGCATGCTGGGAGTTGTAGTTTTGCAACAGCTGGAGGCACCCTGGTTGGGAAACACTGACCTAAGACTGTCCGGGCATGCTGGGAGTAGTAGTTTTGCAACAACTGGAGGCACCCTGGTTGGGGATCACTAGCTAAAAACATAAAGTGCTGCTCCGACCATTGCAAAACTACAACTCCCAGCATGCCCCGACAGCCAGCAGCATGCAGGGAGTTGTAATTTTGCAACAGTGGAAGCAGCAGCAGTGATCCTAAACCAGAATGCTTCCAGTTTTGCAAAACTACAACTCCCACAGCCGCTTCTGCAACTTTCTAATCTACTTAGTGCTTTAAACCTTCGCCATTTTGATAACTGCTTGCTGCCAGTGAATGGAAACATACATTTACCTGAAGTGATACATGGTGATTGAATCTATGCTTGGTGCAGGGTTCGGCCTTCCTCCTCCATCTCTCTGGTCACGGAGCTTCAGGCGGCCGGAGGATTTAACCCCTATGGCCAGGAGGTTCAGCACCTGTCGTCTTCCGGGTGGACGAAGCTCGATCTGTTCGATCAGCATAACCAGGTCCTGAGCGGCCGCTGGAAGCTGCCATTGAGGGCCCTACCCCTACGGCCGGGCCTGAGCACCGGACAGCTCAACACAGTCCCGCAGGTAACGAGAGAGCGCCGCCCCGCTGTAGGTAACTGGCGAGTGCAGAGGCAACACTTGTGACCATTGTCATCTCTGCAGGTTGGGAAAGCAGAACTTTATGTCCGCGTCATCAATGCCAGAGACGCCGATCTCCAGTCCATGGCGGAGATAGACCCCAGGAATTCATCGCTCTACCAGTACCCTCCGCTGGTAAGTATCAGTCAATACTGCGCAATATGAATTGTTCTGACCGTAAGGCTTAGGGCTACACAACCATTTTGGCCACAATACAGGTTGCTTTGCCAAAAATCGCCATTGTCGCTCTGAATGGATTGTGCTGCATCCGAACTATGGTAACTGACTGGGGTCGCGTTGCAACCAACCAGTGGCCGAAACTCACAGTCTCTATCCCAGATGGATTTCTTGCAACTGTCCGGTCACGGTTGTGTCCACTTGTGGGCCCCAGCACAACCCCATTTAGTCACCCTAGCCGTGACGCATCAGACCAACATGGCGACCCCGTCAAAATCACTGTGTATCCATAGTAAGGCTGCACGATTTGGGGAAAATAGGCGATTACGGAGGTAAATATTGCTATTTCAATATGCGATTCTGATATATGCGATTGTACTTTGTAAGGACACCTTTTATTTTTCCATAACTTTTCCATAAAAAGATAATTTAGCTAAATTTATTTATTTATTTATTTTTACGCCATTTACCTTGTGGTCAAGTTAACATGTTATTTTGATACTTTAGGTCGGCCTGATTACATAAATACCAAATTAGTATGGTTTCCGTCATATTTTACTTAAAAAAAAGAAAAAATTCAGAACTTTTTTTCAGAATTTTTTTTAATTGCCATTTTCTGAACCCGGTAACTTTTTATTTTTTCGTATACCGGGCTGCATGAGGGCTAATTTTTTTGTACTATAATCTGTTGTTTGTATCGGTACCATTTTGGTATTGATCTAACTTTTTAATCGCTTTTTACTTTTTTTTCTGGGAAAATAGCAATTCTGGGGTATTTGTTTTTACATTTTCATTGTTTACCGTACGGGATATATAATGTTATATTTTAAAAGTACAATTATGCATGGGGCGATACCAAATATGTTTATTTTTATTATGTTTATATGGGGTTTTTTTTTATATAGGAAAAGGGGGTGATTTGAACTTTTAATATGGAAGGAGTTAATGTACCGTATATACTCGAGTATAAGCCGAGTTTTTCAGCACGATTTTTCGTGCTGAAAACGCCCACCTCGGCTTATACTCGAGTGAACTCTCCGCCTGTCAATCCCTTCTCAGTGGTCTTCAACCTGCGAACCTCCAGATGTTGCAAAACTACAACTCCCAGCATGCCCGGACAGCCATCGGCTGTCCGGGCATGCTGGGAGTTGAAGTTTTGAAACATCTGTAGGTGCGCAGGTTGAAGACCACTACGACCTTCATCATCATCCAGACCCCCCCTTTAGTTTTCTACTCACCTCCCCTCGGTGGGAAGGAAGGGTGAGCTAGTCCGGGCCATCTATGCTGCAGGGACTGTCCGCTGGGGAGTGATAGTTGTTCCGGGCTGTCCATCTTCACCGGGAGGCCCTCTTCTCCGCTCCGGCCCTGGACTAGTGACGTTGCCTTGACAACGACGCACAGGGACGTCCCTGTGCGTCATCGTCAAGGCAACGTCACTAGTCCGGGGTCGGCCCGGAGCGGAGAAGAGGGCCTCCCGGTGAAGATGGACAGCCCGGAACAACTATCACTCCCCACCAGATGGTCCCTGCAGCATAGGAGGCCCGGACCAGCTCACCCTTCCTTCCCACCGAGGGGAGGTGAGTAGAAAACTAAAGGGGGGTCTGGATGATGACGAAGGCCGCAGTGGTCTTTAACCTGCGGACCTCCAGATGTTTCAAAACTACAACCCCCAGCCGATGGCTGTCCGGGCATGCTGGGAGTTGTAGTTTTGCAACATCTGGAGGTCTGCAGGTTGAAGACCACTGATTGAAGGGAGGGGGGATGATGACAGGGGGGGGTGATGTATTTCCCACCCTAGGCTTATAGTCGAGTCAATAACTTTTCCTGGGTTTTTGGGGTGAAATTAGGGGCCTCGGCTTATATTCGGGTTGGCTTATACTCGAGTATATACGGTAGGTCAGGTCTTTTAAGCTTTTATTAAACTGTTTTTGACACTTAGGGGACTTTTAGGAGGAATCATTAGATAGGGGTGGGAGGTGATTTACCCCACTATCCCACCGGGGGGCATTTACATGTCTCTTTAGACGCCGCTGAAATTATCTGGGAGTCACCAGGTATGGAGTGGACACGAGTCAGTAGCCAGTGCCATACACCCTGAGCACTGCCGTACTTGTTGGGGGGCTTTAAGGTCCAGCCCTGCTTGCCTGAAGCTGGGATAGAGGCCTGAAAAATTAACCCGCCCAGCCCCTGGAACTGCATTTCCCGGGTGTCGGGCGATAGGAATTCCACATCCCTGGATAAGGTACCTGGCCACCGCCACAGGTAATTGCAAATTGCGATTTCGATATATCATGCAGCCCTAATCCATATCGGGGGTAGGTTTTGTGTACCTCTAAATAAATATAATGCCCTAATAGTGCACAGGCAGGTGGGGGTCCTTCAGAGTGAGCGCGGCTTCTCCAGATTGTTTTAAAGGAACCCCCCCCCCCATCACAACTATATGTCATTATATGACCTAATCAGAAGATCCCGCAGGGTGACCCTTAGGGCCGGACACTGTCACCTTTCAGAATACTCTATTTGTGAAATCCTCCTAACATTCACCTTCTTATTACACACAGATACCTGGTCTGACTGCAGCTGCCATGGATAACCCTGTGCCCCCGCCGGCTCACCAGCAGCCCCCCAGCTCTTTTCACCTGGCTCTCACGCCGTTCACTGACTATGTTGATCCACCCCCGATCCAGGAGCTGCCTCAGCCAAAACCCAGTCAGAGGTGAGACGGCACTGCCCCGACATACGGTCTGCGGAGAACAATCACCTCAGTGATTACCCAACACCCAAAAGTGCAACTCACCAACATAAATGAGCAAATAGTGATTGCTAGGGTCCATAGGATGCAGAATGGTGGGAGAATGTGGTCATCCAGGTTCAGAGCAGACTGATCTATAGGTGCGATGCAATCACCAGACATTACACCAAATAACACGTACGCCATACAAGCCTCTATGAATATGCCCCAGTGAATCTAATAATAATATGACAATAGCCTCCCATACACTCGTTAAACTGACCTCAATATCTCCTGATCACCACATGCACACTCAGCTCAGCCGAGCGTTCATGAGAGGGGAGAATGCAGCTGCTTTACTCCTGTGATGCGGCTTATTTCACATCAGAACACACAGCAAAAAGGCTAAAGACCCCGCACTATCCAACACACACTGCACTACAACAAAGTCTATAAACCTTCACAGCAGACAACAGCACAATGGACCAGCAATACGGGGGAAGGGAAGTGGGAATCACCGGCCTCAGGAATAATAGACGACCACGTGACAGCCCTGAATAGTGTGTGACGTCCTGCTGACCTGATTTCCATATTTACCCAGGATGCACCTAATGTGTTCTCAAACTTTGTAGCTGTAACTTTTGTGTATATGTAACAGAATGTAATACACAGTACAGACATGGATTCTATCATCTACCCGTGTTAATGTTTATGTTTCTTTTTATAAAGTTTAGTAACAGATGAGATACATTGTATCCGGATGATGTAGAATGTAGCATATACACAATACAGACATGGATTCCGTCCTCTCCATGTGTGTGATGAGCGGAGTGCGGAGCCTGGGTAGTGCCGGGCGCGATATACTGTATACTCTGGTTTCTCTTCATATCGAAAAAATCTTTCGCCTTTTACTAAAGATTTCCGTGGAGAGGAACAATTATGAGTTTCATATAATTTTTTGATGCCCGGCGGTAGCTGGGCTTCCCATTCATGGTAAAAAGCAGATTGATCAGCAGAGGAGAGATGTGCAGAGACGGCGACGCTCCTCACATGATCTTCACCAGTGCAGCTGGGATGGGAGAAGCCGGAGAAGACTCTGAGACGCCATGTCTGGGACTCCTTTCACCACCTTGCGTGGCTCCTTCTATATGATTTTCCATTTAACTGCATTTTGGAGCCTCAAACGAAGCCAACGACGGTCCTGGTAATGGCCCGGCATACAGTGAAATGAGGGGGCCAGGCTTGCACCGTGTATTGGAGCACGGGCAAAGTCTCATTAAGCAGCATGGTGCGTATCCCTCATTGTGAGTTGTCTAATGCTCCACAATCCAATCTTTGAATTGACTTTGGCCTCACAATCCTGCCAAGACGTCATGGTAGTTCCTTCCCAAACCAGACTCCCAAGATCATGGTAAAGTCCGGTTGGATGGAGAAGGGGAATGGGTCACTGGGTGTCTGAGCCCACTCTCCGAAGAGCATGGCCTCCAACTTTTCACAATTTACTTTTGCTCCTGAATCTTGACTGAATTCTTCGCAGGACTGGATGAGGACCATCACTGAACACCGGTCAGTGCAGAAGACGGTCATGTCATCCATGTTCAGTGAACACTTGGCCACTTGATGGTCTGCTCCCAGTACAGTGATCCCTCTAACCTCGGGATTCTGCTGGATGACTTTGCGAGGAGTTCTATAGCACAAACGAAAAGAGGTGAAAGAGGACAACCTTATCTGACCCCAGAGACGACCGGAAAGGGGCCAGTTTTCCAGCCGTTCACTAGCACTATGCTGAAAATATCAAAGTACATCAGGTCAACATAAGAGCAGAACATTTCTCCAAGCCCGAACCTCTGCAGCCTCGGAATATTGCCGAATAGAGAAACTTCATTGTGAGAAATTCTGTAGCACAAACAAGGATCAATCTACATTTAACCAGTAAAAGGAAGCTATCAACGGGCATCAAAAAATTATGGCCACTTGACGGTCAGGTCCTGGTACGGTGATCCTTCTGACCTCTGCATTCTGCCGCATAGACTCTGCGAGGATTTGTATAACACAGACATATAATGCAGCATCTTGATGATTGTTGTTCGGGCTGTAGAGTTCATCCTCCTAGAGTCTCCTCCGGCTTCTCACGTCCCAGCCGCACTGGTGAAGATCATGTGAGGAGCGTCGCCAGCTCTGCAGATCCCTGACATCTCTCCTCTGCTGATCAATCTGCTTTTTACCATGACTGGGAAGCCCAGCTACCGCCGGGCATCAAAAAATTATATGAAACTCATAATTGTTCCTCTCCACGGAAATCTTTAGTAAAGATATCGAAAGAGCTTCATTCGTCATTCGGTCGTCAATACAAATCATACAATAAATTACAATTGCACAAAGCATGACAGTACAATATACAGCACAGGTTCCCTAAGCTATACACCGTACCACATGCTACACTACCACTCCGCTCCATCACTCAATATCGGAAAAACTAAGTAAAAAAACAACAGCATATTACAGTCTGTGATCGGGGAGGGGCATGGGAACAATAGGGCTGGGGGTGGGGGTGGATCACAGGGTCAAACTACTAGGCCAATGTATGGGGAGGTAGGGGAAGCAGAGGGGCGTTAAACCTCTTCTTCATCGACGTCCGGACAGTCCAAGATAGAATAGCCTCTAAGCCGGCTCTGCACCAGCCTGCGGCAGTCCTGGACGGACATGTCCTCCCTGTTGTAGATGAGCCGATTCCTGGCCAGCCATATAGCATCCTTAAAACAGTTCATAAGGCGCCAGGCCTCCCGGATGGCCTCCACGTCGTGAACCCCAGGAAAAAGTCCATAAAGCACCGAATGGTACGATAGGTAGTTCCTGGGTACCGAGTCTCTAAGTTCAGGTTCAGGGTGTTCAATAGGTCATGTGCAAAGGGGCACTGCCAAAAGACGTGCTTAGATGTTTCCTCCACATAGGGGCACCTGGGGCAGTACCTGGTTTTGCACATGCCACGGAAATGCATGAATGACCTCAGAGATAGTCCCCCCTGAATGGCCATCCACGACAAGTCCTTGTGTCCATTAATTATCCTTGCTGAGGCTACATTGTCCCAAACAATCTCTGCCATGGCCTTAGGGAGCCCTGGAACTGGCTCCAGCAAGTCCTTAGCTCTGATGAGCTTGTAAACAGTCTTAGGCTTCCATAAGTTGGGCTTGAGTCCCTCCAGATGGTGTTCCCCTATGAACCGGAAAACATCCCCATAGTACTAGGGAGTGTACCAGTTGTAATAGATGGAGCTGTCCCACTTGTCCCAGCCGATCCTCTTCCAGTGGGGCAGGAGAAACAGACGGGACATGGACCTGCCCGTGGAGCCTTTCTTTTCGACCAAAGTCCTCTTCACGCTGACACATGCAAAAGAAGCCCGGAGCAGAGTGGGGATATCGGGGACTCCCTTTCCACCCTTGCTGGGCTCCTTGTACATAACAGTCCGTTTAACTCTGTCCATTTTTCCCCTGATGAAGCGAAACACGGTCCGGGTGATGGCCCTGCAAACGGTGGCAAGGGGGGGGTCAGGCCTGTGCGGTGTACTGTAGCACAGATAAAACTTCACTCTGCAAGACAAGTGTTTTGCCCTCAATCAAAAGCTGTCTGGTGCTCCAAAGTGCAATCTTTGAGTTCATTTTAGCCAGTCGGTCTTGCCAGGACTTGAGGGCTGCGCCTTCCTTCCTGAACCAGAAGCCAGAATTCAACTTCCAGGAGCCAGGGCCAGATGGGAAACCATGGCCCACAACCCCCTGAAATTGAATGGCCCTGTGGTCAGAGAAGAAGCAGAGGACCATAGAATGCTTAACCTGCTTGACCGCTCTAGACGTGAATAGGAAGTCTATCCGAGAACGGAGTGAGCCATCGGGGAGGCTCCACTTATAATTTACGGGGCCTTTCCCAATGGACCCAACAGCGTCCTGCAAGGATGCCTCTGTCACCATCTCGATCAGCAGCTTTGAGGAAGGGTCCAGTCTGGCAGATGTGCTGGAACTGCGCCCGTCCGCTTCAATGATGCAGTTAAAATCCCCACCCAACACTACCGCCCTAGTGGTTGCGAGCTGGGTCCGCAGGGTCTGGAAAACCTCCAGACGACCACCCCCGTCAGGAGAGGCGTACACATTGATGAGCTGTATGGGCTCCCCCGCCCAGGAGTTAGTGCAGACGATACTAGTTACCACTCCGGTCGGGCGGATCCTCCTCGCCGATGTCTATCAGCTTCCATTGATTCTCCAGACTTCTTTCCAAAAACTCATCGTAGACAGGGTTCTGTGGCACATCCAACAGCTGGTGGACCTCTGGGTCAGCGAACAGCTGCTCCACCGTCTGTACTATGGCCTGCTCCATCTCCTCTTCCTCAACATCTGAATGCAGGGGAGTCTCGCAAGCCTCAATGATCTTCTTTTTGTCGGACTCATCTTCTGCGTTGTCCTTTCCTTTTCCTCTGCTTGGTGCCTGGGGGAGGAAGCAAAGGATATTCCTCCAAAGACGGGGCACCAGCAGCTGGAGGTGGGTTAGGTGCTGCTGGGCCAGGAGAGAAAGGAGGCAAGGTGGGGCAGAGGACAGGAGACAGCAGTCCTGAATTCAGGGGGGGGATAGTGGAAAGCTGTCTCCTTGGTGGGAGGGGCCGGGGACAGGAAGGGCTGGGGCAGGGTAGGGGCTGGGGTGGTGACAGATTTCGCCTTCTTACCCTCCTTCTTAGCCGGTTTGTTCTTGGCCTTCTGGGGCTGGCTTCAGGGCTTTTGCTGCAACAGATGCCCATGTTCTTTTCCTCTTAGGGCAGTCCTTGTAGGTATGGGCTGCTTGTCCACAAAGGTTGCAGGTCTTGGTCTTGGGGCAGTCCTTGGTCAAATGTCCTGTCACTCGACAGAACCTGCAGGCATCTTCCTTGCAGTCCTTATTCTCATGGCCCTTCTTGCCACATCGCCTGCAGGCCTGCGGCATGTCCGGGTAGGAAATCAGGCCTGAAGAGTTCCCCAAAGAAAAGGACTGGGCAGGTGTTGAACCCCATCTGGGGATGAAGAGTCCTTGTTCAAGCACACAATCACGGACCATTTACCAGTCCAAAAACCATTTCCGTCCAGGATGTGGGTGGGATCCTTCACCACAGTACAGAAACGCTTCAGGAAGGTAGTGATGACGGGTCCTAGGATGTGTGGATTCCTCATTGAAACTGTAATCCTCCTCTCCTCCCTCTGCACGGGACAGTTCCCAACAAAACATGCAAAGGGGGAGTCCGGCCTCGCATATTTCACCATATCCCAGTAACGTTTACAGATTCCAATGGAGGCAAAGGTAACGTAAAACATTCCAGTGAAAAAGGACTGAATGCTTATCGTTTCCGATTTGGAGAATCCCTGTTCCAGGACCATCTTCTTCCCAAACATATCCTGCCTCATGTCAGGGATCCTCCTGTCGACTTCCTTCAGCTTGAGCACGACGGTCTGCCTCATCCAAGGCTCCAGGGTTGGAGAACCTTGGCGGGGCTGGGAGCTGGCTCCTTGCCCAGGAACCGATGGGGGAGCCACTCCAGAAGCCTTAGCCAAAGCCACTGTAAATCCAAAAGAAGGGTCAAGATCCTGAAGAAAATCCAACCAGGTGAAGAAATTGGGCAGAGCTATACAAATTCCTCCATCGATTTCCCCAGCAGTTGTAATCAAACAGGATAGGTCGAAGCAAAATAAAATCCTCGGCAGGAAAAGCTTGATGTTGAAAGCAGATGATCCTCAGAAGAAGCTTGAAAACCAGGATCTCCTGCCAGGAAAGTCTCTCTTCAAGATTTTTACGATATGAAGAGAAGATCCCGCAGGGTGACCCTTAGGGCCGGACACTGTCACCTTTCAGAATACTCTATTTGTGAAATCCTCCTAACATTCACCTTCTTATTACACACAGATACCTGGTCTGACTGCAGCTGCCATAGATAACCCTGTGCCGGCTCACCAGCAGCCCCCCAGCTCTTTTCACCTAACCCTCACCCCGTTCACTGACTGTTGATCCACCCCCGATCCAGGAGCTGCCTCAGCCAAAACCCAGTCAGAGGTGAGACGGCACTGCCCCGACATACGGTCTGCGGAGAACAATCACCTCAGTGATTACCCAACACCCAAAAGTGCAACTCACCGACATAAATGAGCAAATAGTGATTGCTAGGGTCCATAGGATGCAGAATGGTGGGAGAATGTGGTCATCCAGGTTCAGAGCAGACTGATCTATAGGTGCGATGCAATCACCAGACATTACACCAAATAACACGTACGCCATACAAGCCTCTATGAATATGCCCCAGTGAATCTAATAATAATATGACAATAGCCTCCCATACACTCGTTAAACTGACCTCAATATCTCCTGATCACCACATGCACACTTAGCTCAGCCGAGCGTTCATGAGAGGGGAGAATGCAGCTGCTTTACTCCTGTGATGCGGCTTATTTCACATCAGAACACACAGCAAAAAGGCTAAAGACCCCGCACTATCCAACACACACTGCACTACAACAAAGTCTAATAAACCTTCACAGCAGACAACAGCACAATGGACCAGCAATACGGGGGAAGGGAAGTGGGAATCACCAGCCGTGACAGCCCTGAATAGTGTGTGACGTCCTGCTGACCTGATTTCCATATTTACCCAGGATGCACCAAATGTGTTCTGAAACTTTGTAGCTGTAACTATTGTGTATATGTAATACACAGTACAGACATGGATTCCGTCCTCTACCCGTTTTAATGTTTATGTTCCTTTTTATAAAGTTTAGTAACAGATGAGATACATTGTATCTGGATGAAGTAGAATGTAGCATATGCACAATACAGACATGGATTCCGTCCTCTCCATGTGTGTGATCAGCGGATTGCGGAGCCTGGGTAGTGCCGGGCGCGATATACTGTATACTCTGGTTTCTCTTCATATCGAAAAAATCTTTCGCCTTTTACTAAAGATTTCCGTGGAGAGGAACAATTATGAGTTTCATATAATTTTTTGATGCCCGGCGGTAGCTGGGCTTCCCATTCATGGTAAAAAGCAGATTGATCAGCAGAGGAGAGGTGCGTTCCTCGGCTTTTAGATAAAGAGAAAAAAAAAAGATTCGAGAGCATCGCTTCTCGGCCTTTTGGCTAAGATCAAGTGTAGTATCTGTTCTTATCAGTTTTTCATGCCGGTGGACAGTAACGCCGATATGGGGCTGGTGGGGATGGGTGCTGCATGGAGGATGCAGGTGTACCAGGGCTTTCCGGGGCTGGTTCTGAGGAATCAGCTCGACGGCTGCCCCGATGTGACCTGTTCCCTCCGGGTCTCGCCATGAGGCTGAGAGGGTCTAGAGCCGAGGTACTTTTGTGCCTCGGGGAGTGGTGACCACGAGGTGCCGAAACTCACTGGGAGGATAGACTCACTGAGTTGTAGCACTGGCACCATAATCTCTTCACCCTGTGGCACTCACCTCTTGATTCCCGACCTTCTGGCTAGGATCAGAGAAATTTTTATAGATCCGGCCGGATGTCCGGGCAGTATATCTGCACACATTCACTTATTTATTTCTTTTTTGTCTCACTGTGTCACTTTTTGCGTGTTGTGTGTTCACAGGATTTGTCAGAATGCGGTAGCCCTTCTGGGTGTCCCTCCTGGCGGTCTAGGGGAGGTGTGTGTGGCCATTAGGTTCCGCACCTCCCTGCAAACACCCCGGGTACTCCTGCTTTGGCAGGGTACCTACCGTAATCGGCTCTGCGGGCAGATACCTTGGCTAACGCCAAGGGGGATGCCGGGAGCATTTGTGGTCCCCTAGTAGCTTCGGCGAAAAGGGACATCGAACCTGGAACCTCGCAGGTACCTTTTGGTCCGGAGGCGAAGGGTAAGGTGTGTTGGGGGGCCTCTCTCCTATCGGAGAAGGGCTTGCGATAGACCGCATCCTTTGTGCACGTTTTTTTTAGTGTAACACATTTGCACTTTTTCTAGCACTTTGGGTGAATCGAAAGCACGTTCCTCGGCTTTTACTAAAGATTTCCGTGGAGAGGAACAATTATGAGTTTCATATAATTTTTTGATGCCCAGCGGTAGCTGGGCTTCCCATTCATGGTAAAAAGCAGATTGATCAGCAGAGGAGAGGTGCGTTCCTCGGCTTTTAGATAAAGAGAAAAAAAAAAGATTTGAGAGCATCGCTTCTCGGCCTTTTGGCTAAGATCAAGTGTAGTATCTGTTCTTATCAGTTTTCATGCTGGTGGGGATGGGTGCTGCATGGAGGATGCAGGTGTACCAGGGCTTTCCGGGGCTGGTTCTGAGGAATCAGCTCGACGGCTGCCCCGATGTGACCTGTTCCCTCCAGGTCTCGCCACGAGGCTGAGAGGGTCTAGAGCCGAGGTACTTTTGTGCCTCGGGGAGTGGTGACCCCCGAGGTGCCGAAACTCACTGGGAGGATAGACTCACTGAGTTGAAGCACGGGCACCATAATCTCTTCACCTTGTGGCACTCACCTCTTGATTCCCGGCCTTCTGGCTAGGATCAGAGAAATTTCAATAGATCCGGCCGGATGTCCGGGCAGTATATCTGCACACATTCACTTATTTATTTCTTTTTTGTCTCACTGTGTCACTTTTTGCGTGTTGTGTGTTCACAGGATTTGTCAGGATGCGGTAGCCCTTCTGGGTGTCCCTCCTGGCGGTCTAGGGGAGGTGTGTGTGGCCATTAGGTTCCGCACCTCCCTGCAAACACCCCGGGTACTCCTGCTTTGGCAGGGTACCTACCGTAATCGGCTCTGCGGGCAGATACCTTGGCTAACGCCAAGGGGGATGCCGGGAGCATTTGTGGTCCCCTAGTAGCTTCGGCGAAAAGGGACATCGAACCTGGAACCTCGCAGGTACCTTTTGGTCCGGAGGCGAAGGGTAAGGTTTGTTGGGGGGCCTCTCTCCTATCGGAGAAGGGCTTGCGATAGACCGCATCCTTTGTGCACGTTTTTTTAGTGTAACACGTTTGCACTTTTTCTTGCACTTTGGGTGAATCGAAAGCACGTTCCTCGGCTTTAAAAAAAAAAAAAAAAAAAAGAATCGAGAGCACGTTCCTCGGCTAAAAAAAAAAAAGAAAAAAAAGAGTTGAAGCACGGGCACCATAATCTCTTCACCTTGTGGCACTCACCTCTTGATTCCCGGCCTTCTGGCTAGGATCAGAGAAATTTTTATAGATCCGGCCGGATGTCCGGGCAGTATATCTGCACACATTCACTTATTTATTTCTTTTTTGTCTCACTGTGTCACTTTTTGCGTGTTGTGTGTTCACAGGATTTGTCAGGATGCGGTAGCCCTTCTGTGTGTCCCTCCTGGCGGTCTAGGGGAGGTGTGTGTGGCCATTAGGTTCCGCACCTCCCTGCAAACACCCCGGGTACTCCTGCTTTGACAGGGTACCTACCGTTATCGGCTCTGCGGGCAGATACCTTGGCTAACGCCAAGGGGGATGCCGGGAGCATTTGTGGTCCCCTAGTAGCTTCGGCGAAAAGGGACATCGAACCTGGAACCTCGCAGGTACCTTTTGGTCCGGAGGCGAAGGGTAAGGTTTGTTGGGGGGCCTCTCTCCTATCGGAGAAGGGCTTGCGATAGACCGCATCCTTTGTGCACGTTTGCACTTTTTTCTTGCACTTTGGGTGAATCGAGAGCACGTTCCTCGGCTTTAGATAAAAAAAAAAAAAAAAAGAATCGAGAGCACGTTCCTCGGCTAAAAAAAAAAAGAAAAAAAAGAGTTGAAGCACGGGCACCATAATCTCTTCACCTTGTGGCACTCACCTCTTGATTCCCGGCCTTCTGGCTAGGATCAGAGACATTTTTATAGATCCGGCCGGATGTCCGGGCAGTATATCTGCACACATTCACTTATTTATTTCTTTTTGTCTCACTGTGTCACTTTTTATGTGTTGTGTGTTCACAGGATTTGTCAGGATGCGGTAGCCCTTCTGGGTGTCCCTCCTGGCGGTCTAGGGGAGGTGTGTGTGGCCATTAGGTTCCGCACCTCCCTGCAAACACCCCGGGTACTCCTGCTTTGGCAGGGTACCTACCGTTATCGGCTCTGCGGGCAGATACCTTGGATAACGCCAAGGGGGATGCCGGGAGCATTTGTGGTCCCCTAGTAGCTTCGGCGAAAAGGGACATCGAACCTGGAACCTCGCAGGTACCTTTTGGTCCGGAGGCGAAGGGAAAGGTTTGTTGGGGGGCCTCTCTCCTATCGGAGAAGGGCTTGCGATAGACCGCATCCTTTGTGCATGTTTTTTTTTAGTGTAACACGTTTTTTTTAGTGTAACACGTTTGCACTTTTTCTAATAATACTATAGCCTCCCATACACTCGTTAAGCTGACCTCAATATCTTCTGATCACCACATGCACACTCAGCTCAGCCGAGCGTTCATGAGAGGGGAGAATGCAGCTGCTTTACTCCTGTGGTGGTGGCTTATTTCACATCAGAACACACAGCAAAAAGGCTAAAGACCCCGCACTATCCAACACACACTGCACTACAACAAAGTCTAATAAACCTTCACAGCAGACAACAACACAATGGACCAGCAATACGGGGGAAGGTAAGTGGGAATCACCGACCTAAGGAATAATAGACGACCACGTGACAGCCCTGAATAGTGTGTGACGTCCTGCTGCCCTGATTTCCATATTTACCCAGGATGCACCTAATGTGTTCTCAAACTTTGTAGCTGTAACTATTGTGTATATGTAACAGAATGTAATACACAATACAGACATGGATTCCTCTACCCGTCTTAATGTTTGTTTCTTTTTATAAAGTTTAGTAACAGATGAGATACATTGTATCTGGATGAATAGAATGTAGCATATACACAATACAGACATGGATTCCGTCCTCTCCATGTGTGTGATGAGCGAAGTGTGGAGCCTGGGTAGTGCCGGGCGCGATATACTGTATACTCTGGTTTCTCTTCATATCGAAAAAATCTTTCGCCTTTTACTAAAGATTTCCGTGGAGAGGAACAATTATGAGTTTCATATAATTTTTTGATGCCCGGCGGTAGCTGGGCTTCCCATTCATGGTAAAAAGCAGATTGATCAGCAGAGGAGAGGTGCGTTCCTCGGCTTTTAGATAAAGAAAAAAAAAAAGGTTCGAGAGCATCGCTTCTCGGCCTTTTGGCTAAGATCAAGTGTAGTATCTGTTCTTATCAGTTTTCATGCTGGTGGGGATGGGTGCTGCATGGAGGATGCAGGTGTACCAGGGCTTTCCGGGGCTGGTTCTGAGGAATCAGCTCGACGGCTGCCCCGATGTGACCTGTTCCCTCCGGGTCTCGCCATGAGGCTGAGAGGGTCTAGAGCCGAGGTACTTTTGTGCCTCGGGGAGTGGTGACCCCGAGGTGCCGAAACTCACTGGGAGGATAGACTCACTGAGTTGAAGCACGGGCACCATAATCTCTTCACCTTGTGGCACTCACCTCTTGATTCCCGGCCTTCTGGCTAGGATCAGAGAAATTTTTATAGATCCGGCCGGATGTCCGGGCAGTATATCTGCACACATTCACTTATTTATTTATTTTTGTCTCACTGTGTCACTTTTTGTGTGTTGTGTGTTCACAGGATTTGTCAGGATGCGGTAGCCCTTCTGGGTGTCCCTCCTGGCGGTCTAGGGGAGGTGTGTGGCCATTAGGTTCCGCACCTCCCTGCAAACACCCCAGGTACTCCTGCTTTGGCAGGGTACCTACCGTTATCGGCTCTGCGGGCAGATACCTTGGCTAACGCCAAGGGGGATGCCGGGAGCATTTGTGGTCCCCTAGTAGCTTCGGCGAAAAGGGACATCGAACCTGGAACCTCGCAGGTACCTTTTGGTCCAGAGGCGAAGGGTAAGGTTTGTTGGGGGGCCTCTCTCCTATCGGAGAAGGGCTTGCGATAGACCGCATCCTTTGTGCACGTTTTTTTAGTGTAACACGTTTGCACTTTTTCTTGCACTTTGGGTGAATCGAGAGCACGTTCCTCGGCTTAAAAAAAAAATAAAATTTACTAAAGATTTCCGTGGAGAGGAACAATTATGAGTTTCATATAATTTTTTGATGCCCGGCGGTAGCTGGGCTTCCCATTCATGGTAAAAAGCAGATTGATCAGCAGAGGAGAAGTGTCAGGGATCTGCAGAGACGGCGATGCTCCTCACATGGTCTTCACCAGTGCGGCTGGAATGTAAGAAGCCGGAGGAGACCAGGAAAAGTCTGAAAAGACTCTATGGGACTCTTTTCACCACCTTGCGTGGCTCCTTCTAAATGATTTTCCATTTAACTGCATTTTGGAGCCTCAAACGAAGCCAAAGACGGTCCTGGTAATGGCCCGGCATACAGTGAAATGAGGGGGCCAGGCTTGCACTGTGTATTGGAGCACGGGCAAAGTCTTATTAAGCAGCATGGTGCGTATCCCTCATTGTGAGTTGTCTAATGCTCCACAATGCTCGCTTCTCGGCCTTTTGGCTAAGATCAAGTGTAGTACCTTTCCTGTTAGTTGGCGGTGTGGAAGACCACCAAGGCAGGATGGGGAACCACACAATAGGACGGGTGCACCAGGGATGGCTGTATAGCACAGCAGTCATCCCCGATGAGACCTGTTCCCTGCTGGATCTGGCCTTAAGGTCCGGGTAGAGTGAAGGCCGAGGTACACAAGTGCCCTGGGAGTGGTGACCTCAGGGTGCCGGAATTCACTTGAGATTGGCAACCCCACTTGAATGAAAGCACATAGCACGCACTTTTTCTCTCACTCTTCTGGGCACTCACCCTTAGTATCCCGGCCTTCCGGCTAGGATCGGGGAATTTTTATAGATCCGGTCGGATGTCCGGGCAGTATTACACACTGCGCACATCCACTTATTTATTTATTTATTTATTTTTTGTCTCTGTGTCCACTTTTTGTGTTCGTTTGTTCACTAAGATTTGGTAGGGTGTGGTAGCCCTTCTGGGTGTCCCTCCTGCCGGTCTAGGGGAGGTGTGTGTGGCCATTAGGTTCCTCACCTCCCTGCTATAGCCCGTGGCATCCTGTTTCGGCAGGATGCCAAACCGGTTTTACTGGTTCCTTGGTGACAACCTGGTTAACGCCTAGTTGTTTGCCGGGAACACTTTCGGTCCCTGAGTAGCTTCGGCGAAAGGGGACATCGTACCTGGAACCTCGCAGGTGCCTTTTGGCCCGGAGGCGAAGGGTTTGGTTTGTTGTGGGGCCTCTCTCCTTTCGGAGAAGGGCTTGCGATAGACCGCATCCTCGTGCACAGTTTTTTTGTGTGAACACTTGCACTTTTTACTTGCACTTGGGTGATTTGAGAGCACGTACCTCGGCTTTCAATAAAAAAAATAAAAATAAAAAAAAAATGCTCCACAGTCCAATCTTTGAATTGACTTTGGCCTCACAATCCTGCCATGACGTCATGGTAGTTCCTTCCCAAACCAGACTCCTAAGATCATGGTAAAGTCCAGTTGGATGGAGAAGGGGAATGGGTCACTGGGGGTCAGAGCCCACTCTCCGAAGAGCATGGCCTCCAACTTTTCACAATTGACTTTTGCTCCTGAATCTCTACTGAATTCTTCGCAGGACTGGATGAGGACCATCACTGAACATCGGTCAGTGCAGAAGACGGTCATGTCATCCATGTTCAGTGAACACTTGGCCACTTGATGGTCTGCTCCCAGTACAGTGATCCCTCTAACCTCTGGATTCTGCTGGATGACTTTGCGAGGAGTTCTATAGCACAAACGAAAAGAGGTGAAAGAGGACAACCTTATCTGACCCCAGAGACGACCGGAAAGGGGTCAGTTTTCCAGCCGTTCACTAGCACTATGCTGAAAATATCAAAGTACATCAGGTCAACATAAGAGCAGAACATTTCTCCAAGCCCGAACCTCTGCAGCCTCGGAATATTGCCGAATAGAGAAACTTCATTGTGAGAAATTCTGTAGCACAAACAAGGATCAATCTACATTTAACCAGTAAAAGGAAGCTATCAACGGGCATCAAAAAATTATGGCCACTTGACGGTCAGGTCCTGGTACGGTGATCCTTCTGACCTCTGCATTCTGCCGCATAGACTCTGCGAGGATTTGTATAACACAGACATATAATGCAGCATCTTGATGATTGTTGTTCGGGCTGTAGAGTTCATCCTCCTAGAGTCTCCTCCGGCTTCTCACGTCCCAGCCGCACTGGTGAAGATCATGTGAGGAGCATCGCCAGCTCTGCAGATCCCTGACATCTCTCCTCTGCTGATCAATCTGCTTTTTACCATGACTGGGAAGCCCAGCTACCGCCGGGCATCAAAAAATTATATGAAACTCATAATTGTTCCTCTCCACGGAAATCTTTAGTAAAGATATTGAAAGAGCTTCATTCGTCATTCGGTCGTCAATACAAATCAAACAATAAATTACAATTGCACAAAGCATGACAATACAATATACAGCACAGGTTCCCTAAGCTATACACCGTACCACATGCTATACTACCACTCCGCTCCATCACTCAATATCGGAAAAACTAAGTAAAAAAACAACAGCATATTACAGTCTGTGATCGGGGAGGGGCATGGGAACAATGGGGGTGGGGGTGGATCACAGGGTCAAACTACTAGGCCAATGTATGGGGAGGTAGGGGAAGCAGAGGGGCGTTAAACCTCTTCTTCATCGACGTCCGGACAGTCCAAGATAGAATAGCCTCTAAGCCGGCTCTGCACCAGCCTGCGGCAGTCCTGGACGGACATGTCCTCCCTGTTGTAGATGAGCCGATTCCTGGACAGCCATATAGCATTCTTAAAACAGTTCATAAGGCACCAGGCCTCCCGGATGGCCTCCACGTCGTGAACCCCAGGAAAAAGTCCATAAAGCACCGAATGGTACGATAGGTAGTTCCTGGGTACCGAGTCTCTAAGTTCAGGTTCAGGGTGTTCAATAGGTCATGTGCAAAGGGGCACTGCCAAAAGACGTGCATAGATGTTTCCTCCACATAGGGGCACCTGGGGCAGTACCTGGTTTTGCACATGCCACGGAAATGCATGAATGACCTCAGAGATAGTCCCCCCTGAATGGCCATCCACGACAAGTCCTTGTGTTAATTATCCTTGCTGAGGCTACATTGTCCCAAACAATCTCTGCCATGGCCTTAGGGAGCCCTGGAACTGGCTCCAGCAAGTCCTTAGCTCTGATGAGCTTGTAAACAGTCTTAGGCTTCCATAAGTTGGGCTTGAGTCCCTCCAGATGGTGTTCCCCTATGAACCGGAAAACATCCCCATAGTACTAGGGAGTGTACCAGTTGTAATAGATGGAGCTGTCCCACTTGTCCCAGCCGATCCTCTTCCAGTGGGGCAGGAGAAACAGACGGGACATGGACCTGCCCGTGGAGCCTTTCTTTTCGACCAAAGTCCTCTTCACGCTGACACATGCAAAAGAAGCCCGGAGCAGAGTGGGGATATCGGGGACTCCCTTTCCACCCTTGCTGGGCTCCTTGTACATAACAGTCCGTTTAACTCTGTCCATTTTTCCCCTGATGAAGCGAAACACGGTCCGGGTGATGGCCCTGCAAACGGTGGCAAGGGGGGGTCAGGCCTGTGCGGTGTACTGTAGCACAGATAAAACTTCACTCTGCAAGACAAGTGTTTTGCCCTCAATCAAAAGCTGTCTGGTGCTCCAAAGTGCAATCTTTGAGTTCATTTTAGCCAGTCGGTCTTGCCAGGACTTGAGGGCTGCGCCTTCCTTCCTGAACCAGAAGCCAGAATTCAACTTCCAGGAGCCAGGGCCAGATGGGAAACCATGGCCCACAACCCCCTGAAATTGAATGGCCCTGTGGTCAGAGAAGAAGCAGAGGACCATAGAATGCTTAACCTGCTTGACCGCTCTAGACGTGAATAGGAAGTCTATCCGAGAACGGAGTGAGCCATCGGGGAGGCTCCACTTATAATTTACGGGGCCTTTCCCAATGGACCCAACAGCGTCCTGCAAGGATGCCTCTGTCACCATCTCGATCAGCAGCTTTGAGGAAGGGTCCAGTCTGGCAGATGTGCTGGAACTGCGCCCGTCCGCTTCAATGATGCAGTTAAAATCCCCACCCAACACTACCGCCCTAGTGGTTGCGAGCTGGGTCCGCAGGGTCTGGAAAACCTCCAGACGACCACCCCCGTCAGGAGAGGCGTACACATTGATGAGCTGTATGGGCTCCCCCGCCCAGGAGTTAGTGCAGACGATACTAGTTACCACCGGGCGGATCCTCCTCGCCGATGTCTATCAGCTTCCATTGATTCTCCAGACTTCTTTCCAAAAACTCATCGTAGACAGGGTTCTGTGGCACATCCAACAGCTGGTGGACCTCTGGGTCAGCGAACAGCTGCTCCACCGTCTGTACTATGGCCTGCTCCATCTCCTCTTCCTCAACATCTGAATGCAGGGGAGTCTCGCAAGCCTCAATGATCTTCTTTTTGTAGGACTCATCTTCTGCGTTGTCCTTTCCTTTTCCTCTGCTTGGTGCCTGGGGGAGGAAGCAAAGGATATTCCTCCAAAGACGGGGCACCAGCAGCTGAAGGTGGGTTAGGTGCTGCTGGGCCAGGAGAGAAAGGAGGCAAGGTGGGGCAGAGGACAGGAGACAGCAGTCCTGAATTCAGGGGGGGATAGTGGAAAGCTGTCTCCTTGGTGGGAGGGGCCGGGGACAGGAAGGGCTGGGGCAGGGTAGGGGCTGGGGTGGTGACAGATTTCGCCTTCTTACCCTCCTTCTTAGCCGGTTTGTTCTTGGCCTTCTGGGGCTGGCTTCAGGGCTTTTGCTGCAACAGATGCCCATGTTCTTTTCCTCTTAGGGCAGTCCTTGTAGGTATGGGCTGCTTGTCCACAAAGGTTGCAGGTCTTGGTCTTGGGGCAGTCCTTGGTCAAATGTCCTGTCACTCGACAGAACCTGCAGGCATCTTCCTTGCAGTCCTTATTCTCATGGCCCTTCTTGCCACATCGCCTGCAGGCCTGCGGCATGTCCGGGTAGGAAATCAGGCCTGAAGAGTTCCCCAAAGAAAAGGACTGGGCAGGTGTTGAACCCCATCTGGGGATGAAGAGTCCTTGTTCAAGCACACAATCACGGACCATTTACCAGTCCAAAAACCATTTCCGTCCAGGATGTGGGTGGGATCCTTCACCACAGTACAGAAACGCTTCAGGAAGGTAGTGATGATGGGTCCTAGGATGTGTGGATTCCTCATTGAAACTGTAATCCTCCTCTCCTCCCTCTGCACGGGACAGTTCCCAACAAAGCGTGCAAAGGGGGAGTCCGGCCTCGCATATTTCACCATATCCCAGTAACGTTTACAGATTCCAATGGAGGCAAAGGTAACGTAAAACATTCCAGTGAAAAAGGACTGAATGCTTATCGTTTCCGATTTGGAGAATCCCTGTTCCAGGACCATCTTCTTCCCAAACATATCCTGCCTCATGTCAGAGATCCTCCTGTCGACTTCCTTCAGCTTGAGCACGACGGTCTGCCTCATCCAAGGCTCAAGGGTTGGAGAACCTTGGCGGGGCTGGGAGCTGGCTCCTTGCCCAGGAACCGATGGGGGAGCCACTCCAGAAGCCTGGGGAGCATCAGGAGAAGAGGATCCAGGCTGGGTCTCCTTAGCCAAAGCCACTGTAAATCCAAAAGAAGGGTCAAGATCCTGAAGAAAATCCAACCAGGTGAAGAAATTGGGCAGAGCTATACAAATTCCTCCATCGATTTCCCCAGCAGTTGTAATCAAACAGGATAGGTCGAAGCAAAATAAAATCCTCGGCAGGAAAAGCTTGATGTTGAAAGCAGATGATCCTCAGAAGAAGCTTGAAATCCAGGATCTCCTGCCAGGAAAGTCTCTCTTCAAGATTTTTACGATATGAAGAGAAGATCCCGCAGGGTGACCCTTAGGGCCGGACACAGTGTCACCTTTCAGAATACTCTATTTGTGAAATCCTCCTAACATTCACCTTCTTATTACACACAGATACCTGGTCTGACTGCAGCTGCCATGGATAACCCTGTGCCGGCTCACCAGCAGCCCCCCAGCTCTTTTCACCTAACCCTCACCCCGTTCACTGACTGTTGATCCACCCCCGATCCAGGAGCTGCCTCAGCCAAAACCCAGTCAGAGGTGAGACGGCACTGCCCCGACATACGGTCTGCGGAGAACAATCACCTCAGTGATTACCCAACACCCAAAAGTGCAACTCACCGACATAAATGAGCAAATAGTGATTGCTAGGGTCCATAGGATGCAGAATGGTGGGAGAATGTGGTCATCCAGGTTCAGAGCAGACTGATCTATAGGTGCGATGCAATCACCAGACATTACACCAAATAACACGTACGCCATACAAGCCTCTATGAATATGCCCCAGTGAATCTAATAATAATATGACAATAGCCTCCCATACACTCGTTAAACTGACCTCAATATCTCCTGATCACCACATGCACACTCAGCTCAGCCGAGCGTTCATGAGAGGGGAGAATGCAGCTGCTTTACTACTGTGGTGGCGGCGGCTTTTTTCACATCAGAACACACAGCAAAAAGGCTAAAGACCCCGCACTATCCAACACACACTGCACCACAGCAAAGTCTAATAAACCTTCACACCAGACAACAGCACAATGGACCAGCAATACGGGGGAAGGGAAGTGGGAATCACCGGCCTGAGGAATAATAGACAACCACGTGACAGCCCTGAATAGTGTGTGACGTCCTGCTGACCTGATTTCCATATTTACCCAGGATGCACCTAATGTGTTCTCAAACTTTGTAGCTGTAACTATTGTGTATATGTAACAGAATGTAATACACAGTACAGACATGGATTCTATCATCTACCCGTGTTAATGTTTATGTTTCTTTTTATAAAGTTTAGTAACAGATGAGATACATTGTATCCGGATGATGTAGAATGTAACATATACACAATACAGACATGGATTCCGTCCTCTCCATGTGTGTGATGAGCGGAGTGCGGAGCCTGGGTAGTGCCGGGCGCGATATACTGTATACTCTGGTTTCTCTTCATATCGAAAAAATCTTTCGCCTTTTACTAAAGATTTCCGTGGAGAGGAACAATTATGAGTTTCATATAATTTTTTGATGCCCGGCGGTAGCTGGGCTTCCCATTCATGGTAAAAAAGCAGATTGATCAGCAGAGGAGAGGTGTCACGGATTTGCAGAGACGGCGATGCTCCTCACATGGTCTTCACCAGTGCGGCTGGGACATAAGAAGCCGGAGGAGACCAGGAAAAGTCTGAAAAGACTCAATGGGACTCCTTTCACCACCTTGCGTGGCTCCTTCTAAATGATTTTCCATTTAACTGCATTTTGGAGCCTCAAAGACCAAGCCAAAGACGGTCCTGGTAATGGCCCGGCATACAGTGAAATGAGGGGACCAGGCTTGCACTGTGTATTGGAGCACGGGCAAAGTCTCATTAAGCAGCATGGTGCGTATCCCTCATTGTGAGTTGTCTAATGCTCCACAATGCTCACTTCTTGGCCTTTTGGCTAAGATCAAGTGTAGTTCCTTTCCTGTTAGTTGGCGGTGTGGAAGACCACCAAGGCAGGATGGGGAACCACACAGTAGGACGGGTGTACCAGGGACGGGTGTACCAGGGATGGCTGTATAGCACAGCAGTCATCCCCGATGAGACCTGTTCCCTGCTGGATCTGGCCTTAAGGTCCGGGTAGAGTGAAGGCCGAGGTACACAAGTGCCCTGGGAGTGGTGACCTCAGGGTGCCGGAATTCACTTGGGATTGGCAACCCCACTTGAATGAAAGCACATAGCACGCACTTTTTCTCTCACTCTTCTGGGCACTCACCCTTAGTATCCCCGCCTTCCGGCTAGGATCGGGGAATTTTTATAGATCCGGTCGGATGTCCGGGCAGTATTACACACTGCGCACATCCACTTATTTATTATTTTTTTTTGTCTCTGTGTCCACTTTTTGTGTTCGTTTGTTCACTAGAATTTGGTAGGGTGCGGTAGCCCTTCTGGGTGTCCCTCCTGCCGGTCTAGGGGAGGTGTGTGTGGCCATTAGGTTCCTCACCTCCCTGCTATACCCCGTGGCATCCTGTTTCGGCAGGATGCCAAACCGGTTTTACTGGTTCCTTGGTGACAACTTGGTTAACGCCTAGTTGTTTGCCGGGAACACTTTCGGTCCCTGAGTAGCTTCGGCGAAAGGGGACATCGTACCTGGAACCTCGCAGGTGCCTTTTGGCCCGGAGGCGAAGGGTTTGGTTTGTTGGGGGGCCTCTCTCCTTTCGGAGAAGGGCTTGCGATAGACCGCATCCTCGTGCACAGTTTTTTTGTGTGAACACTTGCACTTTTTACTTGTACTTGGGTGATTTGAGAGCACGTACCTCGGCTTTCAATAAAAAAAAATAAAAAAATATAAAAAATGCTCCACAGTCCAATCTTTGAATTGACTTTGGCCTCACAATCCTGCCAAGACGTCATGGTAGTTCCTTCCCAAACCAGACTCCCAAGATCATGGTAAAGTCCAGTTGGATGGTGAAGGGGAATGGGTCACTGGGGGTCAGAGCCCACTCTCCGAAGAGCATGGCCTCCAACTTTTCACAATTGACTTTTGCTCCTGAATCTCTACTGAATTCTTCGCAGGACTGGATGAGGACCATCACTGAACACCGGTCAGTGCAGAAGATGGTCATGTCATCCATGTTCAGTGAACACTTGGCCACTTGATGGTCTGCTCCCAGTACAGTGATCCCTCTAAGGCTGGGTCCACACTACGTTTTGTCCCATACGGGAGCGCATACGGCAGGAGGGAGCTAAAAGCTCGCGCTCCCGTATGTAACCGTATGCGCTCCCGTATGTCATTCATTTCAATGAGCCGACCGGAGTGAAACGTTCGGTCCGGTCGGCTCATTTTTGCGCCGTATGCGCTTTTACAACCGGACCTAAAACCGTGGTTGACCACGGTTTTAGGTCCGGTTGTAAAAGCGCATACGGCGCAAAAATGAGCCGACCGGACCGAACGTTTCACTCCGGTCGGCTCATTGAAATGAATGACATACGGGAGCGCATACGGTTACATACGGGAGCGCGAGCTTTTAGCTCCCTCCTGCCGTATGCGCTCCCGTATGGGACAAAACGTAGTGTGGACCCAGCCTAACCTCTGGATTCTGCTGGATGACTTTGCGAGGAGTTCTATAGCACAAACGAAAAGAGGTGAAAGAGGACAACCTTATCTGACCCCAGAGACGACCGGAAAGGGGTCAGTTTTCCAGCCGTTCACTAGCACTATGCTGAAAATATCAAAGTACATCAGGTCAACATAAGAGCAGAACATTTCTCCAAGCCCGAACCTCTGCAGCCTCGGAATATTGCCGAATAGATAAACTTCATTGTGAGAAATTCTGTAGCACAAACAAGGATCAATCTACATTTAACCAGTAAAAGGAAGCTATCAACGGGCATCAAAAAATGATGGCCACTTGACGGTCAGGTCCTGGTACGGTGATCCTTCTGACCTCTGCATTCTGCCGCATAGACTCTGCGAGGATTTGTATAACACAGACATATAATGCAGCATCTTGATGATTGTTGTTCGGGCTGTAGAGTTTATCCTCCTAGAGTCTCCTCCGGCTTCTCCCATCCCAGCTGCACTGGTGAAGATCATGTGAGGAGCGTCACCATCTCTGCAGATCTCTGACATCTCTCCTCTGCTGATCAATCTGCTTTTTACCATGACTGGGAAGCCCAGCTACCGCCGGGCATCAAAAAATTATATGAAACTCATAATTGTTCCTCTCCACGGAAATCTTTAGTAAAAGGCGAAAGATTTTTTCGGTATGAAGAGAAACCAGAGTATACAGTATATCGCGCCCGGCACTACCCAGGCTCCGCACTCCGCTCATCACACACATGGAGAGGACGGAATCCATGTCTGTATTGTGTATATGTTACATTCTACATCATCCGGATACAATGTATCTCATCTGTTACTAAACTTTATAAAAAGAAACATAAAGAGGAAAGGAAAGGTTACAACTACAGACTACACCATGTGCATCCTGGGAAAATATGCAAATCAGGGCAACAGGACGTCACACAGGCGACTATTCAGGGCGGTCACGTGGCTGCACGTCCCTATAGAGAACCCGGAACATTCCCCCATTACAGGCGCTCACTGGAGGTTTATATCAGATTTCACATAGAAAAGACAAAGAGTGAACCCAGCGGGAGGTGACAAGTATCTGCAGGGCGAACAGCTGAGCCGAGACCGCGCAACATTTATTATCACCAGGCATGCTGGGAGTTGTAGTTGTGTAACAGCTGCAGGAATACTGGTTGGAAAACACTGCTCTAGACTATACAGATAAAACCAAAACTGCCACAATATAGAATCCTTGTCATTGTGAGGGAAGCCCTGGAGACATCACAGTATAGACCCAAAGTGATCTGAGAAGGAACATAATTATATTACTGAGACAATAGAGAGACCCCCAGACAAACACATAATCCCATCACTGAGACAGAAGACCCCCAGACATCACTGAGACAGAAGACCCCCAGACATCACTGAGACAGAAGACCCCCAGACATCACTGAGACAGAAGACCCCCAGACGTCACTGAGACAGAAGACCCTCAGACATCACTGAGACAGAAGACCCTCAGACATCACTGAGACAGAAGACCCCCAGACATCACTGAGACAGAAGACCCCCAGACATCACTGACACAGAAAACCCCCAGACATCAGAGACAGAAGACCCCCAGACATCACTGAGACAGAAGACCCCCAGACATCACTGAGACAGAAGACCCCCAGACATCACTGAGACAGAAGACCCCCAGACATCACTGAGACAGAAGACCCTCAGACATTACTGAGACAGAAGACCCCCAGACATCACTTAGACAGAAGATCCCCAGACATTACTGAGACAGAAGACCCCCAGACATCACAGAGACAGAAGACCCCCAGACATCACTGAGACAGAAGACCCCCAGACATCAGAGACAGAAGACCCCCAGACATCACTGAGACAGAAGACCCCCAGACATCACTGAGGCAGAAGAAGCCTTTGACATCACAGAAGACCCCCAGACAGCCCGGTGCCCCCTCATTTCTTTCCTTTACTGATCACATTAAACCGTCTGCAGGAGATGAATAGACAAGAAGGTGACAGAATCCAAGATGCCCAGGAGGGAAATGACACTGTTCTTCTCTGAGGAGATAAGAAGTCTGTATAGAGACCCCAGAACATTCCGCCATTTCAGACTCACTGGAGGTTTATATCAGATTTCACGTAGAAAAGACAAAGAGTGAACCCAGCGGGAGGTGACAAGTATCTGCAGGGCGTACAGCTGAGCCGAGACCGCGCAACATTTATTCTCACCAGTCGTCCTGCACTGATCTATTCTATAGAGAGGAGCAGTGTAATTCCATTAGTCCTCCTCTCCCTGTGGGGGCAGTATCCAATACTCTTCACACCTCTGTGATTCCAACATTGATTCTTTTTGTCTCTTACTGTAAATGTTCACAATCCCTGATGGGTAAAATGTTTTCATTAAAAAAAATATTGAAAACTTAGAAGACTCTGGGCTTTCTTGTGTCTCCCTGGGCAGCGGCCAGTGTGAGGGGTCGGGGGCATAGATATTATGTGTGAGTGGTCTGGGGGCCATAGATATTACATGTGAGGGGTCTGGGGGCCATAGATATTATGTGTGAGGGGTCTGGGGGCCATAGATATTACATGTGAGGGGTCTGGGGCATAGATATTATGTGTGTGGGGTCGGGGGCATAGATATTATGTGTGAGGTGTCTGGGCCATAGATATTATGTGTGAGGAGTCTGGGGGCCATAGATATTATGTGTGAGGGGTCTGGGGGCATAGATATTATGTGTGAGGGGTCTGGGGCCATAGATATTATGTGTGAGGTGTCTGGGCCATAGATATTATTTGTGAGGAGTCTGGGGCCATAGATATTACATGTGAGGGGTCTGGGCCATAGATATTATGTGTGAGGTGTCTGGGCCATAGATATTATTTGTGAGGTGTCTGGGCCATAGATATTATGTGTGAGGGGTCTGGGGCCATAGATATTATGTGTGAGGTGTCTGGGCCATAGATATTATGTGTGAGGAGTCTGGGGGCCATAGATATTATGTGTGAGGGGTCTGGGGGCATAGATATTATGTGTGAGGGGTCTGGGGCCATAGATATTATGTGTGAGGTGTCTGGGCCATAGATATTATTTGTGAGGAGTCTGGGGCCATAGATATTACATGTGAGGGGTCTGGGCCATAGATATTATGTGTGAGGTGTCTGGGCCATAGATATTATTTGTGAGGTGTCTGGGCCATAGATATTATGTGTGAGGGGTCTGGGGCCATAGATATTATGTGTGAGGTGTCTGGGCCATAGATATTATTTGTGAGGAGTCTGGGGCCATAGATATTATGTGTGAGGTGTCTGGGCCATAGATATTATGTGTGAGGGGTCTGGAGCATAGATATTATGTGTGAGGGGTCTGGGGCATAGATATTATGTGTGAGGGGTCTGGGGCATAGATATTATGTGTGAGGGGTCTGGGGGCCATAGATATTACGTGTGAGGGGTCTGGAGCATAGATATTACGTGTGAGGGGTCTGGAGCATAGATATTATGTGTGAGGTGTCTGGGGCCATATATATTATGTGTAAGGGGTCTGGGGGCCATAGATATCATGTGTGAGGGGTCTGGGGGCATAGATATTATGTGTGAGGTGTCTGGGGCCATAGATATTATGTGTGAGGGGTCTGGGGGCCATAGATATTATGTGTGAGGGGTCTGGGGGCCATAGATATTATGTGTGAGGTGTCTGGGGCCATAGATATTATGTGTGAGGGGTCTGGGGGCCATAGATATTATGTGTGAGGGGTCTGGGGGCCATAGATATTATGTGTGAGGGGTCTGGGGGCATAGATATTATGTGTGAGGGGTCTGGGGGCATAGATATTATGTGTGAGGGGTCTGGGGGCCATAGATATTATGTGTGAGGTGTCTGGGGCCATAGATATTATGTGTGAGGGGTCTGGGGGCCATATATATGGCCATATATATTATGTGTGAGGGGTCTGGAGCATAGATATTATGTGAGAGGGGTCTGGAGCATAGATATTACGTGTGAGGGGTCTGGGCCATAGATATTATGTGTGAGGGGTCTGGGGGCATAGATATTACATGTGAGGGGTCTGGGGGCCATAGATATTATGTGTGAGGGGTCTGGGGGCATAGATATTATGTGTGAGGGGTCTGGGGCCATAGATATTATGTGTGGGGGTCTGGAGCATAGATATTATGTGAGAGGGGTCTGGAGCATAGATATTATGTGTGAGGGGTCTGGGCCATAGATATTATGTGTGAGGGGTCTGGGGCCATAGATATTATGTGAGAGGGGTCTGGAGCATAGATGTTATGTGTGAGGGGTCTGGGGGCATAGATATTATGTGAGAGGGGTCTGGGGCCATAGATATTATGTGAGAGGGGTCTGGAGCATAGATGTTATGTGTGAGGGGTCTGGGGGCATAGATATTATGTGAGAGGGGTCTGGAGCATAGATGTTATGTGTGAGGGGTCTGGGGGCATAGATATTATGTGTGAGGGGTCTGGGGCATAGATATTATGTGTGAGGGGTCTGGGGCCATAGATATTATGTGAGAGGGGTCTGGGGCATAGATATTATGCGTGAGGGGTCTGGAGCATCGATAAGAAGGAGGAGCTTTAATAATGAAGAGAAGCATTAATAAGAGGGAGGAGCATTAATAATGAAGAGGAGCATTAATAAGAGGGAGGAGCATTAATAAGAGGGAGGAGCATTAATAATGAAGATAAGCATTAATAAGAGGGAGGAGCATTAATAATGAAGAGGAGCATTAATAAGAGGGAGGAGCATTAATAATGAAGAGGAGCATTAATAAGAGGGAGGAGCATTAATAATGAAGAGTAGCATTAATAAGAGGGAGGAGCATTAATAATGAGGAGGAGCATTAATAAGAAGGAGGAGCATTAATAATGAAGAGGAGCATTAATAAGAGGGAGGAGCATTAATAATGAAGAGGAGCATTAATAAGAGGGAGGAGCATTAATAATGAGGAGGAGCATTAATAATGAAGAGAAGCATTAATAAGAGGGAGGAGCATTAATAATGAAGAGGAGCATTAATAAGAGGGAGGAGCATTAATAATGAAGAGGAGCATTAATAAGAGGGAGGAGCATTAATAATGAAGAGGAGCATTAATAAGAGGGAGGAGCATTAATAATGAAGAGAAGCATTAATAAGAGGGAGGAGCATCAATAAGAGGGAGGAGCATTAATAATGAAGAGGAGCATTAATAAGAGGGAGGAGCATCAATAAGAGGGAGGAGCATCAATAATGAATAGGAGCATTAATAAGAGGGAGGAGCATTAATAATGAAGAGGAGCATTAATAATGAAGAGGAGCATTAATAAGAGGGAGGAGCATTAATAATGAAGAGGAGCATTAATAATGAAGAGGAGCATTAATAAGAGGGAGGAGCATCAATAAGAGGGAGGGGCATCAATAATGAAGAGGAGCATTAATAAGAGGGAGGAGCATTAATAATGAAGAGAAGCATTAATAAGAGGGAGGAGCATCAATAAGAGGGAGGAGCATTAATAATGAAGAGGAGCATCAATAAGAGGGAGGAGCATTAATAATGAATAGGAGCATTAATAAGAGGGAGGAGCATTAATAATGAGAGGAGCATTAATAATGAAGAGGAGCATTAATAAGAGGGAGGAGCATTAATAATGAAGAGGAGCATTAATAATGAAGAGGAGCATTAATAAGAGGGAGGAGCATTAATAATGAAGAGGAACATTAATAAGAGGGAGGAGCATTAATAATGAAGAGAAGCATTAATAAGAGGGAGGAGCATCAATAAGAGGGAGGAGCATTAATAATGAAGAGAAGTATTAATAAGAGGGAGGAGCATTAATAATGAAGAGAAGCATTAATAAGAGGGAGGAGCATCAATAAGAGGGAGGAGCATTAATAATGAAGAGAAGTATTAATAAGAGGGAGGAGCATTAATAATGAAGATAAGTATTAATAAGAGGGAGGAGCATTAATAAGAGGGAGGAGCATTAATAATGAAGAGAAGTATTAATAAGAGGGAGGAGCATTAATAATGAAGAGAAGCATTAATAAGAGGGAGGAGCATCAATAAGAGGGAGGAGCATTAATAATGAAGAGAAGTATTAATAAGAGGGAGGAGCATTAATAATGAAGAGAAGCATTAATAAGAGGGAGGAGCATCAATAAGAGGGAGGGGCATTAATAATGAAGAGGAGCATCAATAAGAGGGAGGAGCATTAATAATGAAGAGGAGCATTAATAAGAGGGAGGAGCATTAATAATGAAGAGGAGCATTAATAAGAGGGAGGAGCATCAATAAGAGGGAGGAGCATTAATAATGAAGAGGAGCATTAATAAGAGGGAGGAGCATTAATAAGATGGAGGAGCATTAATAAGAGGGAGGAGCATCAATAAGAGGGAGGAGCGTTAATAATGAGAAGGCGCCTGGAGAGCAGTAGAATTCCCTATAATAGATGATATTTTCAGTACAATCAGGATCAGCGTTACAATGTTTTTCTGGGGGCTGATAAGTAAATGGATGAGAATGATCTGATGACCCTGTGACCACGGGCAGAGAACAAGCAGCAAAGCATCTACACTGATACATTGTAACAAATCCCGGGCAGAACTGTCAGGATTAGTGCAGCCCGGAATATACACAATAAACGTTCTCATAATCACTGACAGGAAGCAGAGATCTTAGAGGCCGGAGGGAACTAAAACATGGTGGACAGAAGCTTCTACAGCCGGTGTCCTGAGCGGAAGAGGGAACAGGGTGATGGGGGTCATCAGTGAGAAGAGACCCCCGCATGTCCAGAACAGGGTGTGATCAGGGTCCAACCTATAAGAAAGGAAGAATTAAGGGGGCACTCCGCTCTATATAGTAAAGACATCCAGCATGTGCCCCCAACCACCAGAGGATACACGATAAATACCCCTAGAATGCCTAATGGGGGGCGAAGCAGACCCCTCCGCACATCATCACGGGCCGGGAGTCATTTATTAAATATTGGGTCTATAGGACGTAGATTGATCCTGTAAATCCATAAAAACCTATATGTGTGTATATATATATATATATATATATATATATATATATATATATATATATATATACATACAGCAAATAGAGGGAATCACTGACACCAGCTGATGGTATATATATATATACATACAGCAAATAGAGGGAATCACTGACACCAGCTGATGGTATATATATATATATACAGCAAATAGAGGGAATCACTGACACCAGCTGATGGTATATATATATATACAGCAAATAGAGGGAATCACTGACACCAGCTGATGGTATATATATATATATATATATACAGCAAATAGAGGGAATCACTGACACCAGCTGATGGTATATATATATATATATATATATATACAGCAAATAGAGGGAATCACTGACACCAGCTGATGGTATATATATATACAGCAAATAGAGGGAATCACTGACACCAGCTGATGGTATATATATATATATATATATATACAGCAAATAGAGGGAATCACTGACACCAGCTGATGGTATATATATATATATATATACAGCAAATAGAGGGAATCACTGACACCAGCTGATGGTATATATATATATACAGCAAATAGAGGGAATCACTGACACCAGCTGATGGTATATATATATATATACAGCAAATAGAGGGAATCACTGACACCAGCTGATGGTATATATATATATATACAGCAAATAGAGGGAATCACTGACACCAGCTGATGGTATATATATATATATATACAGCAAATAGAGGGAATCACTGACACCAGCTGATGGTATATATATATATACATACAGCAAATAGAGGGAATCACTGACACCAGCTGATGGTATATATATATATATACAGCAAATAGAGGGAATCACTGACACCAGCTGATGGTATATATATATATATACAGCAAATAGAGGGAATCACTGACACCAGCTGATGGTATATATATATATATATATATACAGCAAATAGAGGGAATCACTGACACCAGCTGATGGTATATATATATAGATATATATATATACAGCAAATAGAGGGAATCACTGACACCAGCTGATGGTATATATATATATACAGCAAATAGAGGGAATCACTGACACCAGCTGATGGTATATATATATATATATACAGCAAATAGAGGGAATCACTGACACCAGCTGATGGTATATATATATATATATACAGCAAATAGAGGGAATCACTGACACCAGCTGATGGTATATATATATATATACAGCAAATAGAGGGAATCACTGACACCAGCTGATGGTATATATATATATACAGCAAATAGAGGGAATCACTGACACCAGCTGATGGTATATATATATATATATACAGCAAATAGAGGGAATCACTGACACCAGCTGATGGTATATATATATATATACAGCAAATAGAGGGAATCACTGACACCAGCTGATGGTATATATATATATACAGCAAATAGAGGGAATCACTGACACCAGCTGATGGTATATATATATATATATACAGCAAATAGAGGGAATCACTGACACCAGCTGATGGTATATATATATATACAGCAAATAGAGGGAATCACTGACACCAGCTGATGGTATATATATATATATACAGCAAATAGAGGGAATCACTGAGGGAATCACTGACACCAGCTGATGGTATATATATATATATACAGCAAATAGAGGGAATCGCTGACACCAGCTGATGGTATATATATATATATATACAGCAAATAGAGGGAATCACTGACACCAGCTGATGGTATATATATATATATACAGCAAATAGAGGGAATCACTGACACCAGCTGATGGTATATATATATATATATATATATATATATATATATATATACAGCAAATAGAGGGAATCACTGACACCAGCTGATGGTATATATATATACAGCAAATAGAGGGAATCACTGACACCAGCTGATGGTATATATATATATATATATATATATATATATATATATATATATATATACAGCAAATAGAGGGAATCACTGACACCAGCTGATGGTATATATATATACAGCAAATAGAGGGAATCACTGACACCAGCTGATGGTATATATATATATATATACAGCAAATAGAGGGAATCACTGACACCAGCTGATGGTATATATATATATACAGCAAATAGAGGGAATCACTGACACCAGCTGATGGTATATATATATATACAGCAAATAGAGGGAATCACTGACACCAGCTGATGGTATATATATATATATATATATACAGCAAATAGAGGGAATCACTGACACCAGCTGATGGTATATATATATATATATACAGCAAATAGAGGGAATCGCTGACACCAGCTGATGGTATATATATATATATACAGCAAATAGAGGGAATCACTGACACCAGCTGATGGTATATATATATATACAGCAAATAGAGGGAATCACTGACACCAGCTGATGGTATATATATATATATATACAGCAAATAGAGGGGAATCACTGACACCAGCTGATGGTATATATATATATATATACAGCAAATAGAGGGAATCACTGACACCAGCTGATGGTATATATATATATATATACAGCAAATAGAGGGAATCACTGACACCAGCTGATGGTATATATATATATATACAGCAAATAGAGGGAATCACTGACACCAGCTGATGGTATATATATATATATATACAGCAAATAGAGGGAATCACTGACACCAGCTGATGGTATATATATATATATATATATATACAGCAAATAGAGGAATCACTGACACCAGCTGATGGTATATATATATATATATATATACACAGCAAATAGAGGGAATCACTGACACCAGCTGATGGTATATATATATATATATATATATATATATATACAGCAAATAGAGGGAATCACTGACACCAGCTGATGGTATATATATATATATATACACAGCAAATAGAGGGAATCACTGACACCAGCTGATGGTATATATATATATATATATATACAGCAAATAGAGGGAATCACTGACACCAGCTGATGGTATATATATATATATACAGCAAATAGAGGGAATCACTGACACCAGCTGATGGTATATATATATATATATATACAGCAAATAGAGGGAATCACTGACACCAGCTGATGGTATATATATATATATATACAGCAAATAGAGGGAATCACTGACACCTGCTGATGGTATATATATATATATATATATATATATATATATATATATATATATATATATACAGCAAATAGAGGGAATCACTGACACCAGCTGACGGTATATATATATACAGCAAATAGAGGGAATCACTGACACCAGCTGATGGTATATATATATATATACAGCAAATAGAGGGAATCACTGACACCAGCTGATGGTATATATATATATATACAGCAAATAGAGGGAATCACTGACACCAGCTGATGGTATATATATATATATATACAGCAAATAGAGGGAATCACTGACACCAGCTGATGGTATATATATATATATATACAGCAAATAGAGGGAATCACTGACACCAGCTGACTGGTATATATATATATATACAGCAAATAGAGGGAATCACTGACACCAGCTGATGGTATATATATATATATACAGCAAATAGAGGGAATCACTGACACCAGCTGATGGTATATATATATATATATACAGCAAATAGAGGGAATCACTGACACCAGCTGATGGTATATATATATATATACAGCAAATAGAGGGAATCACTGACACCAGCTGATGGTATATATATATATATACAGCAAATAGAGGGAATCACTGACACCAGCTGATGGTATATATATATATATATATACAGCAAATAGAGGGAATCACTGACACCAGCTGATGGTATATATATATATATATATATACAGCAAATAGAGGGAATCACTGACACCAGCTGATGGTATATATATATATATATACAGCAAATAGAGGGAATCACTGACACCAGCTGATGGTATATATATATATACAGCAAATAGAGGGAATCGCTGACACCAGCTGATGGTATATATATATATATATACAGCAAATAGAGGGAATCACTGACACCAGCTGATGGTATATATATATATATATATATATATATACAGCAAATAGAGGGAATCACTGACACCAGCTGATGGTATATATATATATACAGCAAATAGAGGGAATCACTGACACCAGCTGATGGTATATATATATATATACAGCAAATAGAGGGAATCACTGACACCAGCTGATGGTATATATATATATATATACAGCAAATAGAGGGAATCACTGACACCAGCTGATGGTATATATATATATACAGCAAATAGAGGGAATCACTGACACCAGCTGATGGTATATATATATATATATACAGCAAATAGAGGGAATCACTGACACCAGCTGACGGTATATATATATACAGCAAATAGAGGGAATCACTGACACCAGCTGATGGTATATATATATATATACAGCAAATAGAGGGAATCACTGACACCAGCTGATGGTATATATATATATACAGCAAATAGAGGGAATCACTGACACCAGCTGATGGTATATATATATATATATATATATATATATATATACAGCAAATAGAGGGAATCACTGACACCAGCTGATGGTATATATATATATACAGCAAATAGAGGGAATCGCTGACACCAGCTGATGGTATATATATATATACAGCAAATAGAGGGAATCACTGACACCAGCTGATGGTATATATATATATATATACAGCAAATAGAGGGAATCACTGACACCAGCTGATGTATATATATATATACAGCAAATAGAGGGAATCGCTGACACCGAGCTGAAATCGCTGACACCAGCTGATGGTATATATATATATACAGCAAATAGAGGGAATCGCTGACACCAGCTGATGGTATATATATAATATATACAGCAAATAGAGGGAATCACTGACACCAGCTGATGGTATATATATATATATTATATATACAGCAAATAGAGGGAATCACT